>NC_084608.1:34460706-34488206 GCF_033807715.1 Cololabis saira
AAGAAAGAAAGAAAGAGAAAGAAAGAAAGAAAGAAAATAAGAAAGAAAGAAAGAAAATAAGAATGAAAAAAAGAAAGAAAGAAAATAAGAAAGAAAGAAAAAAAGAAAATAAGAAAGAAAGAAAATAAGAAAGAAAGAAAGAAAATAAGAAAGAAACAAAGAAACAAAGAAAGAAAGAAGAAGAAAGAAAGAAAATAAGAAAGAAAGAAAGAAAAAAGAAATAAGAAGAAAGAAAGAAAGAAAGAAAGAAAGTAGTAAGAAAGAAAGAAACAAAGAAAGAAAAAGAAAAGAAAGAAAGAAAGAAAGAAAGAAAGAAAGAAAGAAAGAAAGAAAGAAAGAAAGAAAATAAGAAAGAAAGAAAGAAAATAAGAAAGAAAGAAAGAAAATAAGAAAGAAAATAAGAAAGAAAGAAAGAAAGAAAGAAAGCAAGAAAAAGAAAATAAGAAAGAAAGAAAGAAAGAAAGAGAAAGAAAGAAAGAAAATAAGAAAGAAAGAAAGAAAAAAGAAAATAAGAAAGAAAGAAAGAAAGAAAGAAAATAAGAAAGAAAGAAAGAAAATAAGAAAGAAAGAAAGAAAATAAGAAAGAAAATAAGAAATAAAGAAAGCAAGAAAAAAGAAAATAAGAAAGAAAGAAAGAAAGAAAGAGAAAGAAAGAAAATAAGAAAGAAAGAAAGAAAGAAAGAAAGAAAGAAAGAAAGAAAGAAAGAAAGAGAAAGAAAGAAAATAAGAAAGAAAGAAAGAAAGAAAGAAAATAAGAAAGAAAATAAGAAGAAAGAAAGAAAGAAAGAAAGAAAGAAAGAAAGAAAGAAAGAAAGCAAGAAAAAAGAAAATAAGAAAGAGAGAAAGAAAGAAAGAGAAAGAAAGAAAATAAGAAATAAAGAAAGAAAGAAAGAAAGAAAGAAAGAAAGAAAGAAAGAAAGCAAGAAAAAAGAAAATAAGAAAGAAAGAAAGAAAGAAAGAGAAAGAAAGAAAATAAGAAAGAAAGAAAGAAAGAAAGAAAGAAAGAAAGAAAGAAAGAAAGAAAGAAAGAAAGAAAGAAAGAAAGAAAGAAAGAAAGAAAGAAAGAAAGAAAGAAAGAAAGAAAGAAAGAAAGATAAATTCCCATTGATGACGTTTAGTAATATTTAGTATTCTGTGATTTGGCTCCAAAGACTGAATGTGGTGATAGATTTATAGTTACAAAGGTGGAGTTGAATTGGGTATTTTTTTATCGTTATCAGGATAAATGCCAGAAATGATCGTGATACATTTTTTAGTCCATACCGCCCATCCCTAGGGGGCCGGTACCCGGGTCACATGACCCAGTTAGGGGCCGGTACCGGTGCCGCGGCGCTGCTGCGGGGGGGGGGGGGGGGGTGGGGGGGGGGGGGGGGTTTCCATGGCAACGCAGCCACATGCCGCAGTGAATGTGTGAAGGAGGAAAAGAGGGGGGGGGGAATACACACACACACACACACACCACACACACACACACACACACACACACACACACACACACACACACACACACACACACACCACACACACACACACACACACACACACACACACACACACACACCTGCTGGGGACGTCCTCTGACTTCACCTGGAGGAGAGAGGATCCATCAATCCATTGAGGGTAAACCCTCTCCTGACAGTCCTCAACTGAGGGTAAACAGTCTCCTGACAGTCTCAACTGAGGGTAAACAGTCTCCTTACAGTCTTAACTGAGGGTAAACCTCTCCTGACAGTCTCAACTGAGGGTAAACCCTCTCCTGACAGTCTCAACTGAGGGAAAACCCTCTCCTGACAGTCTCAACTGAGGGGGTAAACAGTCTCCTGACAGTCTCAACTGAGGGTAAACCCTCTCCTGACAGTCTCAACTGAGGGTAAACCCTCTCCTGACAGTCTCAACTGAGGGTAAACCCCTCTCCTGACAGTCTCAACTGAGGGTAAACAGTCTCCTGACAGTCTCAACTGAGGGGTAAACCCTCTCCTGACAGTCTCAACTGAGGGTAAACCCTCTCCTGACAGTTTCAACTGAGGGAAAACCCTCCCCTGACAGTCTCAACTGAGGGTAAACAGTCTCCTGACAGTCTCAACTGAGGGTAAACAGTCTCCTGACAGTCTCAACTGAGGGTAAACAGTCTCCTGACAGTCTCAACTGAGGGTAGACAGTCTCCTGACAGTCTCAACTGAGGGAAAACCCTCTCCTGACAGTCTCAACTGAGGGTAAACCCCCTCCTGACAGTCTCAACTGAGGGTAAACAGTCTCCTGACAGTCTCAACTGAGGGCAAACAGTCCTCTGACAGTCTCAACTGAGGGTAAACTGTCTCCTGACAGTCTCAACTGAGGGTAAACTGTCTCCTGACAGTCTCAACTGAGGGTAAATTGTCTCCTGACAGTCTCAACTGAGGGTAAACAGTCTCCTGACAGTCTCAACTGAGGGTAAAGCCTCTCCTGACAGTCTCAACTGAGGGTAAACAGTCTCCTGACAGTCTCAACTGAGGGTAAACCCTCTCCTGACAGTCTCAACTGAGGGAAAACCGTCTCCTGACAATCTCAACTGAAGGTAAACAGTCTCCTGACAGTCTCAACTGAGGGTAACGTCTCCTGACAGTCTAAACTGAGGGTAAACCCTCTCCTGAAAGCCTCAACTGAGGGTAAACAGTCTCCTGACAGTCTCAACTGAGGGGTAAACAGTCTCCTGACAGTCTCAACTGAGGGTAAACCGTCTCCTGACAGTCTCTACTGAGGGAAAAACCCTCTCCTGACAGTCTCAACTGAGGGTAAACAGTGACCTCACAGTCTCAACTGAGGGTAAACAGTCTCCTGACAGTCTCAACTGAGGGTAAACTGTCTCCTGACAGTCTCAACTGAGGGTAAACAGTCACCTGACAGTCACAACTGAGGGTAAACCCTCTCCTGACAGTCTCAACTGAGGGTAAACTGTCTCCTGACAGTCTCAACTGAGGGTAAACAGTCTCCTGACAGTCTCAACTGAGGGTAAACAGTCTCCTTACAGTCTTAACTGAGGGTAAACCCTCTCCTGACAGTCTCAACTGAGGGTAAACCCTCTCCTGACAGTCTCAACTGAGGGAAAACCCTCTCCTGACAGTCCTCAACTGAGGGTAAACAGTCTCCTGACAGTCTCAACTGAGGGTAAACCCTCTCCTGACAGTCTCAACTGAGGGTAAACCCTCTCCTGACAGTCTCAACTGAGGGTAAACCCTCTCCTGACAGTCTCAACTGAGGGTAAACAGTCTCCTGACAGTCTCAACTGAGGGTAAACCCTCTCCTGACAGTCTCAACTGAGGGTAAACCCTCTCCTGACAGTCTCAACTGAGGGTAAACCCCTCTCCTGACAGTTTCAACTGAGGGAAAACCCTCCCCTGACAGTCTCAACTGAGGGTAAACAGTCTCCTGACAGTCTCAACTGAGGGTAAACAGTCTCCTGACAGTCTCAACTGAGGGTAAACAGTCTCCTGACAGTCTCAACTGAGGGTAGACAGTCTCCTGACAGTCTCAACTGAGGGAAAACCCTCTCCTGACAGTCTCAACTGAGGGTAAAACCCCCTCCTGACAGTCTCAACTGAGGGTAAACAGTCTCCTGACAGTCTCAACTGAGGGCAAACAGTCTCTGACAGTCTCAACTGAGGGTAAACTGTCTCCTGACAGTCTCAACTGAGGGTAAACTGTCTCCTGACAGTCTCAACTGAGGGTAAATTGTCTCCTGACAGTCTCAACTGAGGGTAAACAGTCTCCTGACAGTCTCAACTGAGGGTAAAGCCTCTCCTGACAGTCTCAACTGAGGGTAAACAGTCTCCTGACAGTCTCAACTGAGGGTAAACCCTCTCCCTGACAGTCTCAACTGAGGGAAAACCGTCTCCTGACAATCTCAACTGAAGGTAAACAGTCTCCTGACAGTCTCAACTGAGGGTAAACGTCTCCTGACAGTCTAAACTGAGGGTAAACCCTCTCCTGAAAGCCTCAACTGAGGGTAAACAGTCTCCTGACAGTCTCAAACTGAGGGTAAACAGTCTCCTGACAGTCTCAACTGAGGGTAAACCGTCTCCTGACAGTCTCAACTGAGGGAAAACCCTCTCCTGACAGTCTCAACTGAGGGTAAACAGTGACCTCACAGTCTCAACTGAGGGTAAACAGTCTCCTGACAGTCTCAACTGAGGGTAAACTGTCTCCTGACAGTCTCAACTGAGGGTAAACAGTCACCTGACAGTCACAACTGAGGGTAAACCCTCTCCTGACAGTCTCAACTGAGGGTAAACTGTCTCCTGACAGTCTCAACTGAGGGTAAACAGTCTCCTGACAGTCTCAACTGAGGGTAAACAGTCTCCTTACAGTCTTAACTGAGGGTAAACCCTCTCCTGACAGTCTCAACTGAGGGTAAACCCTCTCCTGACAGTCTCAACTGAGGGAAAACCCTCTCCTGACAGTCCACTGAGGGTAAACCTCTCCTGACAGTCTCAACTGAGGGTAAACCCTCTCCTGACAGTCTCAACTGAGGGTAAACCCTCTCCTGACAGTCTCAACTGAGGGTAAACCTCTCTCCTGACAGTCTCAACTGAGGGTAAACAGTCTCCTGACAGTCTCAACTGAGGGTAAACCCTCTCCTGACAGTCTCAACTGAGGGTAAACCCTCTCCTGACAGTTTCAACTGAGGGAAAACCCTCCCCTGACAGTCTCAACTGAGGGTAAACAGTCTCCTGACAGTCTCAACTGAGGGTAAACAGTCTCCTGACAGTCTCAACTGAGGGTAAACAGTCTCCTGACAGTCTCAACTGAGGGGTAGACAGTCTCCTGACAGTCTCAACTGAGGGAAAACCACTCTCCTGACAGTCTCAAACTGAGGGTAAAACCCCCTCCTGACAGTCTCAACTGAGGGTAAACAGTCTCCTGACAGTCTCAACTGAGGGCAAACAGTCTCTGACAGTCTCAACTGAGGGTAAACTGTCTCCTGACAGTCTCAACTGAGGGTAAACTGTCTCCTGACAGTCTCAACTGAGGGTAAATTGTCTCCTGACAGTCTCAACTGAGGGTAAACAGTCTCCTGACAGTCTCAACTGAAGGTAAACAGTCTCCTGACAGTCTCAACTGAGGGTAAACGTCTCCTGACAGTCTAAACTGAGGGTAAACCCTCTCCTGAAAGCCTCAACTGAGGGTAAACAGTCTCCTGACAGTCTCAACTGAGGGTAAACAGTCTCCTGACAGTCTCAACTGAGGGTAAACCGTCTCCTGACAGTCTCAACTGAGGGAAAACCCTCTCCTGACAGTCTCAACTGAGGGTAAACAGTGACCTCACAGTCTCAACTGAGGGTAAACAGTCTCCTGACAGTCTCAACTGAGGGTAAACTGTCTCCTGACAGTCTCAACTGAGGGTAAACAGTCACCTGACAGTCACAACTGAGGGTAAACCCTCTCCTGACAGTCTCAACTGAGGGTAAACTGTCTCCTGACAGTCTCAACTGAGGGTAAACAGTCACCTGACAGTCTAACTGAGGGTAAACAGTCCCCTGACAGTCTCAACTGAGGGTAAACCCTATCCTGACAGTCTCAACTGAGGGTAAACCCTATCCTTACAGTCTCAACTGAGGGTAAACAGTCTCCTGACAGTCTCAACTGAGGGTAAACAGTCTCCTGACAGTCTCAACTGAGGGTAAACAGTCTCCTGACAGTCTCAACTGAGGGTAAACAGTCTCAACTGAGGGTAAACAGTCTCCTGACAGTCTCAACTGAGGGTAAACAGTCTCCTGACAGGCTCAACTGAGGGTTAATAGTCTCCTGACAGTCTCAACTGAGGGTTAATAGTCTCCTGACAGTCTCAACTGAGGGTAAACGTCTCCTGACAGTCTCAACCGAGGGTAAACCCTCTCCTGACAGTCTCAACTGAGGGTTAATAGTCTCCTGACAGTCTCAACTGAGGGTAGACAGTCTCCTGACAGTCTCAACTGAGGGTAAACAGTCTCCTGACAGTCTTAACTGAGGGAAAACATCACCTGACAGTCTCAAATGAGGGTAAACAGTCTCCTGACAGTCTCAACTGAGGGTAAACAGTCTCCTGACAGTCTTAACTGAGGGAAAACATCTCCTGACAGTCTCAACTGAGGGTAAACAGTCTCCTGACAGTCTCAACTGAGGGTAAACGTCTCCTGACAGTCTCAACCGAGGGTAAACCCTCTCCTGACAGTCTCAACTGAGGGTTAATAGTCTCCTGACAGTCTCAACTGAGGGTAGACAGTCTCCTGACAGTCTCAACTGAGGGTAAACAGTCTCCTGACAGTCTTAACTGAGGGAAAACATCACCTGACAGTCTCAAATGAGGGTAAACAGTCTCCTGACAGTCTCAACTGAGGGTAAACAGTCTCCTGACAGTCTTAACTGAGGGAAAACATCTCCTGACAGTCTCAACTGAGGGTAAACAGTCTCCTGACAGTCTCAACTGAGGGTAAACGTCTCCTGACAGTCTCAACCGAGGGTAAACAGTCTCCTGACAGTCTCAACCGAGGGTAAACAGTCTCCTGACAGTCTCAACTGAGGGTTAATAGTCTCCTGACAGTCTCAACTGAGGGTAGACAGTCTCCTGACAGTCTCAACTGAGGGTAAACAGTCTCCTGACAGTCTTAACTGAGGGAAAACATCACCTGACAGTCTCAAATGAGGGTAAACAGTCTCCTGACAGTCTCAACTGAGGGTAAACAGTCTCCTGACAGTCTTAACTGAGGGAAAACATCTCCTGACAGTCTCAACTGAGGGTAAACAGTCTCCTGACAGTCTCAACTGAGGGAAAACAGTCTCCTGACAGTCTCAACTGAGGGAAAACCTTACTACGACACTTAACAGGAACAAACCATCATTAGCAGTGAAGCTGCTGCTGGAGACGGAGCTGCACTTCCTCAGCATCAATTTAGCTACACACACACACACACACACGTGCATACACACACACACACACACACACACACACTCACAATCTCACACACACAAACACACACACTTTCACACACACACTCGGCTACTGCCAGACTGTAAAGCCTCTCACTGCGTCCTGAAACAGTCTATTTCAGTCACGACTCGCTGCAGGAAGTGGATTCACACACACACACACACACACACACACACACACACACACACACACACACACACACACACACACACACACACACACACACACACACACACACACACACACACACACAGGTCTGAGCTGCAGCTCCCCCTGGTGGGCGACTGTTTCCTCCCTGGCAGAACTTTGGCGATAGAATCAATAACATTCATAACGTTGGAACTGAAACTGTTACCAAGGTCATCCGCTAGAACTGAGGGGAGGGTTGATGGTGCAAAACCCTGCTGGTATCATTTATACAACCTTTCTGGTGACCTCTGCCTCACCTTGGCAACGGTGGTGATTTTAAACACAGAAAGAACATGGTTCACCACAACCTCGGAGACATTAAGACCTTTGGAAATAATCAGATCTAATATGTGCGTAAGAAACTCCAGGAAGTTTGGAAAGATACCCTTTGCCTGATTTCAGGATTAACAGAGTGTACAATTCCGGTTGTGCCTAATTATTTCTATTACATATAAACCCTGAAGACTTTGGTGCAAATGCAAAGAAACGAAAGCTCATAGATTTGTGTTACAAGTCAAAAGAGTGAAAGCCTTGAAGTGGAAGGATGTTCAGAGTCCTGTTTTTTCCCCCTAAACGTGCCCCAAAACTCACCAAATTTTGCACCCAAGCCAGGCCTGGTGAAAAATGTGATATCTAATGTTTTGCATTAATGGGCGTGGCAAAATGGCTCAACAGCGCCCCCTAGAAAACTTTGTGCCTCAAGCCCAACAATACGGTTTGACGTACATGCACGAAAATCGCTACACACCTGTATCATGTCGCAACTTAAAGAAAAGTCTCTTGGCGTCATGGCCGAAACTGAACAGGAAGTCGGCCATTTTGAATTAATCATGTAATTTTGGCGCAATTTATGCCATTTCTTCGACCGTTAATACGGCCTGAACCGTAAAGTGCACCCAGGTGTGTTATACATCAAAATGTGCGTCTCCATCCTGCGATGACGCGCATTACTTTTCTCAGTCAAAAGCGTTCGCAACATCGTTCACCACAACCCCTGAGATATTAAGGCCCCGTTTACACGTAGCAAGAACGGTGGCGTTTTCATATGTTTTGGCCGTTCGTTTACACGAAAACGAAGCTCAAAGTCTCCAAAAAACTATAATTTCTGAAAACTCCAGTCAAAGTGGAGATTTGCAAAAACTCCATCTTCACGTTTGCTTGTTAAAGGAGAGAAACGGACATTTAGGCTTCAGAACGTCACATTATGAGACAGAAACGTCACCAGCGTCACAAGTGTGACCTGTGTTTACAATTTGTTTGTAACCGTCAATATTTTCTTGTATTTTACCTGTTTTATATTCTAAAGTCACACTTAAAAGTAACTCCACTTCTCTGTCACTCCAAACGAAAGACTCTCGTTCATCTTGGAAGTAACTGGAAGTTACTCGTGTCATTTGTTGATGTTTTTTTCCAGGATTCTGATTGGCTAGCATGACTTTATCTTCTCGTTACACTGCCCCCTGCAGGTTTGGCTGCTCATAGCACCTTAACAGATATTTATGCAGGTTTGTATAAATGATGTGTTTTTTTCAAAACGTTTTTGTAAATACCCGGCTATGTGTAAACGTGGTCTAAGACCTTTGGAAATAACCAGATCTAATAAGTGTCCACTGTTATGTGTTGGATCTGTGACATGCTGGGCATGCCCCCCCAAGGTGCGTGACCTCTGACCTGAGTCCAGCAGCTGCTGCTCCATCACTCCACAGCCCAGAACCTCCATCCAGTCGCCCTGGAAACGCACCTCCATCTCGAAGGAGGGGTGAGTGAAGGGGAAGTAGCAGTCGACCCAGCGGATCTCCAGACCTGCAGGAGAGGAGGGTCAGAGCTGGGACCAGGACCGGGTCAGAACCTGGACCAGAACCAGGACCGGGTCAGAACCTGGACCGGTTCAGAACTCACCCGGGCCCAGCAGCCGGGTCACCAGCCCCGTCAGCGTCCTCTTCAGCTGGACCTCCAGCAGCTTCACGGCCTCCAGCGTGTGGACCGCCTGCTTCTGGGGGGTCCGCGGGCCCCGGGTCTCGAACAGAACCAGGTCCTGGCCCTGCTGGACCTGGGAGAACAGCTGGGGGACGAGGGGGTCAGAGGTCAGGACGGGCCGGGATAATTACACTACTGAAAACAAGAAACTGGCAACGGTTACAGGATGGTTTTTAATCCGGAATTAATTATTCCGAATTAAATAATTCAGAACGACTTTATTCTCGTAATATTACGACTTTATTCTCGTGCCCCAAAAGTCACCAAATTTTGCACACAAGCCAGTCCTGGTGAAAAATGTGATATTTAATGGTTTACATTAATGGGCGTGGCCTAACGGCTCAACAGCGCCCCCTAGAATACTTTGTGCCTCAAGCCCCATAGTACACTTTGACGTACATGAACGAAAATCGGTACACACCTGTATCATGTCGCAACTTAAAGAAAAGTCTCTTGGCGCCATGGCGGAAACCGAACAGGAAGTCGGCCATTTTGAATTAATCGTGTCATTTTGGCGCAATTTATGCCATTCCTTCGGCCGTTAATACAGCCCGAACCGTAACGTGCACCCAGGTGTGTGCGTCTCCACCCTGAGACTACGGGCATTACTTTTCTCAGTCAAAAGCGTTACCGTGGCGACGATAGACGCCAAAAAGCGCGCCCACCCTTCATCTGATTGGTTCATATTTGATAGTTCCTACTTTCTGCCATAACTTTTGAATGGTTTGACATAAAAAGTCATGGGTGGTGTCATCGGACATGGTCCTTGACTTTTCTGGTGAAAATTGCACGCGCGAGGGCCCGTTCATCGCTGCTTGCAGCTTTAATATTAGTTGTAATGTTCTGTGTATTATAGGGGTGTAACAATATATCGTGCCACGAAATTTCACGATACAAAAACGGCACAATACGTGTCGTGGAGGTGACAAAGTGTATCGCGATATTGGGTTATTAATATTAATCTATTGTGTTGACTAGTAACGCGCATCCGACCGCGACTCGACCTGCGGACCAAAATCTTACTCCGCTCAGAAGAAACTAGTACCGTTTTGGTCCCGATCACGGGACTCTTGGGGGTTTTGAGCTCTGAACTTTTAAGTCTGGTGTAGAGTTAAGCCTTACCTTATCAAATTAAACCTTTTACTGATGTAAGGCTGGTGTAGAGTTAAGCCTTACCTTATTAAATTAAACCTTTTTGGGGTGGTGAGTAGGATAAACACGGGGAAACTTCTGCTGAGTTCCAGTGTACTTTAATGTCCCTCAACAGTGTAGGATTTTAGAACATCAACACAGCACCTAGTGCCGTACTGTGGCGTATCACTCCGCCCAATCTAAAACAGACTAATCACTACAGATAAACTGACTAGTGTCATTATAGTCCCTGATTTACATCAGAATATAAAGAATATATTTATAAAATAATGAAATAACCTTCTTAAAAAAAATAAATCTCCTCTTACACTTATAAGGTGAGCATGAATCAATGTTTTTTTATGATGTAAAATTGTATGTATTTATTTACTTGTATTTATTTATTTAATTTTAGTTGTTAAATTTCTGGAAAAGAAAAAAGACAGGTCATACATGAGAGAAACTATTCAGTTTGTGGATAAATATTTGTACTTGTATGAAACTGAAGATGCATAATGCAAACCTGACATTTACTTTTAGTTCAGTTTGTGGAAAATGGTTGGCCTGGCTTTCTCTTTAAAACTTAAACAGTTATAAAGCATTACAAACTGGAACAATTTTGTTTTGTATTTTGTGTCTTTCAAATAAAAGACAATTTTTGTCATATGTTCCTCATGCAAGGTTTTAAAAAAAATACCGCAATAATATCGTATCGTTATCGTGACCTCAATATCGTGTATCGTACCGTATCGTGAGATTAGTGTATCGTTACACCCCTAGTGTATTACACCCCCCCCACCAGAACCGGGCCTCACCTCCTCCCCCGAGAACAGCCGGACCCCCTCCAGCTGGTGGAAGACCGGGTAGTGACTGGCGTCGATCTCGTCCCGCCGGTAAACGTCTCCGGCCAGCAGGAAGGCGTCCAGACCGGACCGGACCAGCTCCGTCTGGTGGGCCGAGGTGTGGGCCCGGAGCATGGTGGACCTGGACCGGGACAGAACCAGAACCTCATTAACCTGAACCACAACCAGAACCAGAACCAGAACCACAACCTGAACCAGAACCAGAACCCACCTGTTGATGTAGTAGTTGTCTCCTCTCTTCCTGCTGGGATGGTCGGGGGGGATCAGCAAGCTGTCAATCAAGCAGAGACTCGTTAATGAGCTAGAGTAGCGATGCCGCTAGAGTAGCCATGCCGCTAGAGTAGCGATGCCGCTATAATAGCGATGCCGCTATAGTAGCCATGCCGCTAGAGTAGCGATGCCGCTATAGTAGCCATGCCGCTATAGTAGCGATGCCGCTATAATAGCGATGCCGCTATAGTAGCCATGCCGCTAGAGTAGCGATGCCGCTATAGTAGCCATGCCGCTATAGTAGCGATGCCGCTATAGTAGCGATGCCGCTATAGTAGCGATGCTGCCGCTATAGTAGCGATGCCGCTATAATAGTGATGCCGCTATAGTAGCGATGCCGCTAGAGTAGCGATGCCGCTAGAGTAGCGACGCCGCTAGAGTAGCGATGCCGCTATAGTAGCGATGCCGCTATAATAGTGATGCCGCTATAGTAGGGATGCCGCTATAGTAGCGATGCCGCTATAGTAGGGATGCCGCTATAGTAGCGATGCCACTATAGTAGCCATGCCGCTATAGTAGCGATGCCCATATAGTAGCGATGCCGCTATAGTAGCGATGCCGCTATAGTAGCGATGCCGCTATAGTAGCGATGCCGCTATAGTAGGGATGCCACTATAGTAGCGATGCCACTATAACAGGGATGTCACTATAGTAGCGATGCCGCTATAGTAGCGATGCCGCTATAGTAGCGATGCCACTATAATAGGGATGTCACTATAGTAGCGATGCCGCTATAGTAGCGATGCCGCTATAGTAGCGATGCCACTAGAGTAGCGATGCCACTAGAGTAGCGATGCCGCTATAGTAGCGATGCCGCTATAGTAGCGATGCCACTATGGTAGTAGCGATGCCGCTATAGTAGCGATGCCGCTATAGTAGCGATGCCGCTATAGTAGCGATGCCGCTATAGTAGCGATGCCACTATGGTAGTAGCGATGCCACTAGAGTAGCGATGCCGCTATAGTAGCGATGCCACTAGAGTAGCGATGCTGCTATAATAGCTATGCCACTATGGTAGCGATGCCGCTATAGTAGCGATGCCACTATAGTAGCTATAGCACTATAGTAGCGACGTCATGTGGACCCCCAGACCTCCAGACCCCCCAGACCCGGTTCTGACCTGTCGAAGTTCTGCTCCACCGTCACCACGGGACTCAGGTTGTCATGGACGGAGAAGAGCGGGTTTCCCCCCCGACCCACGAAGCTGCTGCAGAGAGAGTTAGAACCGGGTCAGAACCAGACCAGACTCAGACCAGAACCAGAACCAGACCCAGACCCGGACCCACCTGTAGAAGTGGGCCTTGATCCGCTCCTTCAGCAGCCACAGCGGGTGGTTCTGCTGGTTGTGCAGGTTCCGGCCCAGTTTCTCCAGGATCCTCGGCGTCACGTTGGTGAAGTCATCGCGGGGGTGGGCGTGGCCTAGCACCTCCACGAAGCCCGGCCCCCCCGGGGGGGCGGTGCTGGCGGTGCTGAGGGACCTGCAGACCTCCCACCAGAGGGGGCGGGGCCTGGGGAGGAGGCGGGGCAACACCGAGGCGTTGAGCATCATGCTGATTGGTCCA
Organism: Cololabis saira; assembly: GCF_033807715.1. Classification (NCBI taxonomy): domain Eukaryota; kingdom Metazoa; phylum Chordata; class Actinopteri; order Beloniformes; family Belonidae; genus Cololabis; species Cololabis saira. The sequence continues at coordinate 34,473,642 of NC_084608.1, forward strand.
TGGACCTGCAACAGAGGTCAGAGTTCAACCAGAGGTCAGGAACCTCAGGTTCCTCAGGTAAACAGAATCGTTCTCCTCGTACAACAACAACAAGGCATAATTAAAGCTGCAAGCAGCGATGAACGGGCCCTCGCACGTGCAATTTTCAACAATAAAAGGTCAAGGACTCAAAGCTAAGTCCAATGACACCACCTACGAGTCTTTATGTCAAACCATTCAAAAGTTATGGCAGAAAGTAGGAACTATCAAATATGGACCAATCAGATGAAGGGGGGGTGCGCTTTTTGGCGTCTATCGTCACCACGGTAACTCTTTTGACTGAGAAAAGTCATGTGCATCGTCGCAGGATGGAGACGTACATTTTGATGTATAACACACCTGGTTTAAAAAAATTATATATATATATATATATATATATATATATATATATATATATATATATATATATTAAAACAACAACAACAACTATAAAAATAAATAATCTCTAAAAGGACACAAACAGGAAGACAACATACAGTAATCACATTTGGCAGGTATTGCTCGGTTCTATGGCAGGTATTGCATGATTCTATAGCAGGTATTGCACAATTCTATGGCAAGTATTGCTCGGTTCTATGGCAGGTATTGCTCGGTTCTATGGCAGGTATTGCTCGATTCTATGGCAGGTATTGCTCGATTCTATGGCAGGTATTGCAGGATTCTATGGCAGGTATTGCATGATTCTATGGCAGGTATTGCATGATTCTATGGCAGGTATTGCAGGATTCTATAGCAGGTATTGCAGGATTCTATGGCAGGTATTGCATTATTCTATGGCAGGTATTGCACGATTCTATGGCAGGTATTGCATGATTCTATGGCAGGTATTGCTCTATTCTATGGCATGTATTGCACGATTCTATGGCAGGTATTGCACGATTCTATGGCAGGTATTGCATGATTCTATGGCAGGTATTGCATGATTCTATGGCAGGTATTGCAGGATTCTATGGCAGGTATTGCAGGATTCTATGGCAGGTATTGCACGATTCTATGGCAGGTATTGCACGATTCTATGGCAGGTATTGCATTATTCTATGGCAGGTATTGCACGATTCTATGGCAGGTATTGCATGATTCTATGGCAGGTATTGCTCTATTCTATGGCATGTATTGCACGATTCTATGGCAGGTATTGCACGATTCTATGGCAGGTATTGCATGATTCTATGGCAGGTATTGCATGATTCTATGGCAGGTATTGCAGGATTCTATGGCAGGTATTGCACGGTTCTATGGCAGGTATTGCACGATTCTATGGCAGGTATTGCACGATTCTATGGCAGGTATTGCATTATTCTATGGCAGGTATTGCACGATTCTATGGCAGGTATTGCATGATTCTATGGCAGGTATTGCTCTATTCTATGGCATGTATTGCACGATTCTATGGCAGGTATTGCACGATTCTATGGCAGGTATTGCATGATTCTATGGCAGGTATTGCATGATTCTATGGCAGGTATTGCATGATTCTATGGCAGGTATTGCAGGATTCTATGGCAGGTATTGCATGAATCTATGGCAGGTATTGCAGGATTCTATGGCAGGTATTGCATGATTCTATGGCAGGTATTGCATGATTCTATGGCAGGTATTGCAGGATTCTATGGCAGGTATTGCAGGATTCTATGGCAGGTATTGCAGGATTCTATGGCAGGTATTGCTCTATTCTATGGCAGGTATTGCACGATTCTATGGCAGGTATTGCATGATTCTATGGCAGGTATTGCAGGATTCTATGGCAGGTATTGCATGATTCTATGGCAGGTATTGCATGATTCTATGGCAGGTATTGCATGATTCTATGGCAGGTATTGCAGGATTCTATGGCAGGTATTGCATGATTCTATGGCAGGTATTGCATGATTCTATGGCAGGTATTGCATGATTCTATGGCAGGTATTGCAGGATTCTATGGCAGGTATTGCATTATTCTATGGCAGGTATTGCATGATTCTATGGCAGGTATTGCAGGATTCTATGGCAGGTATTGCTCTATTCTATGGCAGGTATTGCACGATTCTATGGCAGGTATTGCATGATTCTATGGCAGGTATTGCTCTATTCTATGGCAGGTATTGCACGATTCTATGGCAGGTATTGCATGATTCTATGGCAGGTATTGCAGGATTCTATGGCAGGTATTGCAGGATTCTATGGCAGGTATTGCAGGATTCTATGGCAGGTATTGCATGATTCTATGGCAGGTATTGCAGGATTCTATGGCAGGTATTGCATGATTCTATGGCAGGTATTGCAGGATTCTATGGCAGGTATTGCATGATTCTATGGCAGGTATTGCTCGGTTCGGTCAGTATTGCTCATGGAAAAGGTCAGTTTGAGTATATAGCAGTATTGAGTGTAGTTATGGCTCTGGCATAGAAACTGTTCTTGAGTCTGTTGTGCGTGATTTCAGTGTCCTGAAACGTCTGCCTGATGGCAACAGTTCAAAGAGTGTAGGTGTGTGTGTGTGTGTGTGTGTGTGTATATATGTGTGTGTGTGTGTGTGTGTGTGTGTGTGTGTGTGAGTATCAGGATTTATGAGTTCCGTCTCTAAAACCATCAGCTGACATTCAGGTGCTGATTTAAAACAAGCAGCTGAAACGAGAGACATCCATCTCTCCACCTCCTCTCTCTTCCTCTCCTTCCTCCATCACCTGCCCCCCCCCCCACCTCCAGGACCAGCTGCTGCATCAACATTCACAAACCACAGGACTCATCCATTCACACAACTGGACTGGAACCAGAACTAGTACCGTATTTTCATCACTATAAGGCTAAACCTAAAAGCCTTTCATTTTCTCAAAAACCGGCAGTGCGCCTTAAATATGATCATTGCTGTAATTCCTGTTACTGTAGTCAGGGGGATTGTGGGTAATGTAGTCAGGGGGATTGTGGGTAATGTAGTCAGGGGGATTGTGGGTAATGTAGTCAGGGGGATTGTGGGTAATGTCGTTGGTGTCGCTGAAGTAACGGTGCTAAAAACGTCAGGAATCGTCACAGACGTTCAAGACAACAGCAGCGAGCTGACTCGTATAATGGCGACTTTGACGAGACGGAGCAAAGCTGGTTTTTATTTTGTTAATAAAGTTTGACATACGGTACTTTATTTCTTGTTTTTTTTTTTGCATTTGCTGTAGGATTTTGTAGCATTTCCTGTAGCGCAGCTCCATCAGGTAGATACGTAACTCAACCCCAGCCACTATAGTACGGTATTTTACCAGATATTTAGTGCGCCTTATAATGCGGAAAATACGGTAGTTTTTCTGTTTCTGTTCTGGTTCTGTTTTAGTTCAGATCTGGTTCCAGTTCTGAACCTCCCCCCCGGACCCGGGTTCACTCAGGCGGACCAGCAGCGATCAGCTTCGGGTCAGCGCCGTGACCCGTCTGGTTCTTCCACTGGGCTGAACACGGATCGATGGGCCGGCGGGTCCTTGATCCGTCAGGCGTAGAATCAACCTGCTGCTCGCTGGAGCGGCTGGAGCCAAAACCTAAAGTTCTGATCAGTTCTGATGAGTTCTGATTAGTTCTGATCAGTTCTGATAAATCCACTCGAGTCGTCTGGACCGAACTCAACGGAAACCTCAGAATTCTGAACTGAATAAAAACTGGACTGGACAATAATGAAGAAGGTCATGAAATGTCCTCATGACTGCACACATGTTGAGAATGTGTGTGTGTGTGTGTGTGTGTGTGTGTGTAAGTGTGTACAGCAGATGTGTAAAAGGTCACAGAAATCCTGATTGTTAATCTGTTGCTGTTCTGAAGAGTAAAGGTCAATGGTAGTGTTTGTGTACATGTGAGTGAGTGTGTGTGTACACGTGTGTGTACATGTGTGTACATGTGTGTGTGTGTCTCTGCTTGATTGTGTGTGTGTGTGTCTACGAACACAGACGAAAGTTGCTGTCTACAGAGCAGCGTGCGTGTCTACAGGGCAGTGTGCGTGTCTACAGGACAGTGTTTGTGTCTACAGGACAGTGTGCGTGTCTACAGGACAGTGTTTGTGTCTACAGGGCAGTGTGCGTGTCTACAGGGCAGTGTGCGTGTCTACAGGACAGTGTGCGTGTCTACAGGGCAGTGTGCGTGTCTACAGGACAGTGTGCGTGTCTACAGGGCAGTATGCGTGTCTACAGGGCAGTATGCGTGTCTACAGGGCAGTGTGCGTGTCTACAGGGCAGTGTGCGTGTCTACAGGACAGTGTTTGTGTCTACAGGGCAGTGTGCGTGTCTACAGGACAGTGTGCGTGTCTACAGGACAGTGTGCGTGTCTACAGGGCTGTGTGCGTGTCTACAGGACAGTGTTTGTGTCTACAGGGCAGTGTGCGTGTCTACAGGACAGTGTGCGTGTCTACAGGGCAGTGTGTGTGTCTACAGGACAGTGTTTGTGTCTACAGGGCAGTGTGCGTGTCTACAGGACAGTGTTTGTGTCTACAGGGCAGTGTGCGAGTCTACAGGGCAGTATGCGTGTCTACAGGACAGTGTGCGTGTCTACAGGACAGTGTGCGTGTCTACATGGCAGTGTGGGTGTCTACAGGACAGTGTGCGTGTCTACAGGGCAGTGTGCGTGTCTACAGGACAGTGTGCGTGTCTACAGGGCAGTGTGCGTGTGCGTGTCTACAGGGCAGTGTGCGTGTCTACAGGGCAGTGTGCGAGTCTACAGGGCAGTGTGCGTGTGCGTGTCTACAGGGCAGTGTGTGTGTCTACAGAACAGTGTGCGTGTCTACATGGCAGTGTGGGTGTCTACAGGACAGTGTGCGTGTCTACGGGGCAGTGTGCGTGTCTACGGGGCAGTGTGCGTGTCTACGGGGCAGTGTGCGTGTCTACGGGGCAGTGTGCGTGTCTACGGGGCAGTGTGCGTGTCTACAGGACAGTGTGCGTGTCTACAGGGCAGTGTGCGTGTCTACAGGGCAGTGTGCGTGTCTACAGGGCAGTGTGCGTGTCTACAGGGCAGTGTGCGTGTCTACAGGGCAGTGTGCGTGTCTACATGACAGTGTGCGTGTCTACAGGGCAGTGTGCGTGTCTACAGGGCAGTGTTTGTGTCTACAGGGCAGTGTGCGTGTCTACATGACAGTGTGCGTGTCTACAGGGCAGTGTGCGTGTCTACAGGGCAGTGTTTGTGTCTACAGGGCAGTGTGCGTGTCTACATGGCAGTGTGCGTGTCTACAGGGCAGTGTGCGTGTCTACAGGACAGTGTGCGTGTCTACAGGGCAGTGTGCGTGTCTACAGGGCAGTGTGCGTGTCTACAGGGCAGTGTGCGTGTCTACAGGGCAGTGTGCGTGTCTACAGGGCAGTGTGCGTGTCTACAGGGCAGTGTGCGTGTCTACAGGGCAGTGTGCGTGTCTACAGGGCAGTGTGCGTGTCTACATGACAGTGTGCGTGTCTACAGGGCAGTGTGCGTGTCTACAGGACAGTGTGCGTGTCTACAGGACAGTGTGCGTGTCTACAGGGCAGTGTTTGTGTCTACAGGGGAGTGTGCGTGTCTACAGAACAGTGTGCGTGTCTACAGGGCAGTGTGCGTGTCTACAGGGCAGTGTGCGTGTCTACAGGGCAGTGTTGTTCTCGTTCACGAAAACGGAAACGAAATTTGTTCGTCAACGCCCATTTTTCCCCAGACGAAAACGAGACCGGACTAGAAAAAAAACACGTGTATAAACAATAACTAGGACTAAATCATTATGCAAGTTCGTTGACTAATAAAAACTAAACGAAAATATAGTTCACAAAATAAATACTCCGCTAAAATCTATGGTCATTTTCGTTCACAAACAAAGACGATACGAAATATATAATTCTAATGAACGTATCACTTCCTCCTGTCTCTTTTGCCATAGAGCGCCGCTGTGCGTTCGCAAATGCTCACCGGGACTGTCCGGGAGCACAGTTGTCTATCACTTTGTATTGGCATTGTGCTCAGGGTGGATATATTGAACATACCCTTCCCCCACACACTCGCACTCACACTCACACACAAACAAACACACCCCCTTTTTGAAGTTACCGCCAGCGCTGTATGCAGCCGCAGCTGCACACGATCTCAACGCGGACATTTCATTTCATTAAATAAAATAAAACGGTAACATGCTTTGCACGGGGATCGGGAGAAAGAGAAGGGAAGATGTCTGGAAACATTTTAGATACATTGACGTCGAAGATAAAACGGAATGCTTGATTTTAACGGACGGGGAGCAGTGCGGTCATAAGTTGAAGGGAAAGAACACTACAAATCTGAAACGACACATCTCCATTACCACAAAGAAATCAAGGTAAACTAAGTTAACATAAAGTATGCTGCTGGTTGTTTACAACATTAAATCAACGTTGTGTTGTTGAGTGTACTGTCAGCTTAATGTTACTACAATAAAACCTACCCGAAAGTAGTCTACTAGTTAGTGTGTGTGTGTGTTGTGTGTGTGTGTGTGTGTGTGTGTGTGTGTGTGTGTGTGTGTGTGTGTGTGTGTGTGTGTGTGTGTGTGTGTGTGTGTGTGACCTTATGACATTATGAGCAAAGGCTTTCAAGTGCCACTGTTTTCATTCATTCACATGGTTTTTGTGCAGAAGTTCAAAGCCCCTCTAAGATTATTTTGTATAAATGCACACCACACACACTTACACAAGAGGTCCATAAACACAAATAAATCCAAACATGGGGCATTTTGAATCACATGAAAGGTGCAGCCATAGAGAGAATCATAACAAACTCCAGCTTTTTGTTGAGTCGTTTACACAGCTGCGACTGCAGCCAAAGTTTATAAAACCTGGCATTTAGAGGGTTAAATCTTAAAAAAATCATGAATATTTGATATCAATACTTAGGTCAGATATTGGTGAAAGAAATGAGCTCAATTAAAGTAGAATATAATATTAATGTATAATATGTTTTAAATAATTGTCAAACTAAAATTAGACTAAATTGTCAGACTAAAACTAGACTAAAATGCAAATAGTTTTTGTTGACTAAAACTAAACAAATAAATTCACGGTTTCATGGACTAAAACAAAGACTAAAATGCTCGACTTTTAGTCGACAAAAATGTGACTAAATAAAAAAAGGATGAGTTCGACTAAATATGACAAAAAATAACAACGGCGATTGAAACAGGACTAAGACTGAAACAAAATTTAAAAATAGCCGACAAGAACAACGCTGCTACAGGGCAGTGTTTGTGTCTACAGGGCAGTGTTTGTGTCTACAGGACTGTGCGTGTCTACAGGGCAGTGTGCGTGTCTACGGGACAGTGTGCGTGTCTACAGGGCAGTGTGCGTGTCTACAGGGCAGTGTTTGTGTCTACAGGGCAGTGTGCGTGTCTACGGGGCAGTGTGCGTGTCTACAGGGCAGCGTGTGTGTCTACGGGGCAGCGTGCGTGTCTACAGGGCAGCGTGCGTGTCTACAGGGTAGCGTGCGTGTCTACAGGGCAGCGTGCGTGTCTACAGGGTAGCGTGCGTGTCTACAGGGCAGCGTGCGTGTCTACAGGGTAGCGTGCGTGTCTACAGGACAGTGTGAGTGTCTACAGGACAGTGTGCGTGTCTACAGGGCAGTGTGCGTGTCTACAGGGCAGTGTGCGAGTCTACAGGGCAGTATGCGTGTCTACAGGGCAGTGTGCGTGTCTACAGGGCAGTGTGCGTGTCTACAGGACAGTGTGCGTGTCTACAGGGCAGTGTGCGTGTCTACAGGGCAGTGTGCGTGTCTACAGGGCAGTGTGCGTGTCTACAGGGCAGTGTGCGTGTCTACAGGGCAGTGTTTGTGTCTACAGGGCAGTGTTTGTGTCTACAGGACAGTGTGCGTGTCTACAGGACAGTGTGCGTCTCTACAGGACAGTGTGCGTGTCTACAGGGCAGTGTGCGTGTCTACAGGACAGTGTGCGTGTCTACAGGGCAGTGTGCGTGTCTACAGGGCAGTGTGCGTGTCTACAGGGCAGTGTGCGTGTCTACAGGGCAGTGTTTGTGTCTACAGGGCAGTGTTTGTGTCTACAGGACAGTGTGCGTGTCTACAGGGCAGTGTGCGTGTCTACAGGACAGTGTGCGTGTCTACAGGGCTATATGGGTCAGAAGCTTGGACTGTTTACCGCCACGTCAGGCGCCTTGATGCATTCAACATCAGATGTCTACAGCGCATCCTTGGCCTCACTTGGCTTGGTTACATTTTTGTTTTCTGCTGTGTTCATGTGACGCGACAAGAAACACGGAAACATCAAATACCTGAACCGGAACAAACCAGACAGAACCGGATTGAACCAGACCAAACTGAACCGAACCGGACTGAACCAGACCAAACCGGACTGAACCAGACCAAACCAGACCAGACCAAACCAGACTGAACCAGACCAAACCAGACTGAACCAGACCAGACCAAACCAGACTGAACCAGACCAAACCAGACTAAACCAGACCAAACCGGACTGAACCAAACCAGACTAAACCAGACCAAACCGGACTGAACCAAACCAGACTGAACCAGACCAAACCGGACCAAACCGACTTAAAATGTATGTAAATCACAGCTTCATGATATTTGAATATGTTGTCGTCCACAGCGAGGCGAGTTTTGAAACATTTGAATCATGTCCCTACGATAACCTGTTGCCTTAAAAAAAAACCTAACGGGAAAATGTGCGTATCTTTACGCAAACTTTGATCCTAGGGCACGAGCATTTTGAAGATCTGGGGAACTGGAGACACAGGCGGTGAGGTGGTGAAATGAAGCCAGATTCATGTCATACTCTTAGGCCGCGTTCAGACTGCCAGCCAATATCCGATTTTTAGCCCGTCCAGATTGAAACTGGATGACTCTTTTGAAGTCTGAACAGTCCCAAACCGCATGAGATCCGATTTTTGCAAACCAGATGGAAACCACCTCCAGGAGGTAGTTTCATATCCGATCATTATCGCATTTGGGCAGATGCGTGTCAGTGTGAACAGCTCCAAACACTCAGATCGGATATGACTGTCCCAGACGCTCCAAACCACCCGCCCATTTCCAGTTGTGGAGCTACTCATCCTTTCACAGAGAGCATGTACAATCTCTGATGTCACGTCAAAAACTATTATTTGTAGTTTAAGTGTTGCAAATTCACATTACAAATCATGTTTTAATAGCAGAAAAAAGACTGCATTTCCACGTACGGTGCGCGTCGCCGCGTACCCTACGCCGTAGGTCTGCGTTGGTGTAACGCGGAACCATAAATCAGCCTTCAGTCGCGCTGTGAGCCTGAACCTGCAGCCTGAACCTGCAGCCTGAACCTGCAGCCCGTCAGCTCATCCGGAGGAGAGGTTATGGAGCGGGGCTGCCAGTTGTTCATTGCTGGTTCGTTTTGTTAACTCTGAGCTTTGTTGGTTGGTTTGTTAGTTTGCTGGTGGTTTTGTTCTGAACACTTTTCTCTGTTTCTCATTTTGCTGGGACGCCGGGTCCCTCCGCCGAGACACAACTTTAGCGGTATGCGTTCATTGTTATGTCTAAAAATGATGCGCAGTGCCGACCCAATCAGAAACGGTACAGATATTTTTTTTTTTATATATATATAAAAAAATAAAATTATAAAAAAATAAAGGATCCCCGTAACCTTTGATCGGGTGGGCAGGACGCACGTTTGGGTGGACACAGCCCACCCCCCTGCCCCAAAACCAGCCTCGAGTTCCAGTACAGAGGTCCGACGGGAGGATTAGAGTGAGATGGGGCAGTGTCAAACGATTTAAAATATTGCACAGTGTATGCCCAGCTTTACAGGTATGGAACAGCATGTGAGCTGGCTCCATATTGTTATTGTTTTTGATGTCGCAATTACATGACTTCACACAATACACGCGCTGGGTGACGCCTCCGCTCCGACGTCGTTGCTACGGCAACCCGTCAGATCAGTCAATGATGTGGCCCAGTCTGAACAGAGCCAGATCCGATATGGACACTTGCTAAAAACAGTGTGGACAGTCAGCCCTGAAAATCGGATGTGAGAAGGAATCAGAGATGAATCAGATTTGCCTGCAGTCTGAACGCGGCCTTAATGTCATATCAGATTTATAATATAACAGCGCTGATCGTGTCCCTCTGTGTTTGAAGCTCAGCGTCAGTCAGGACTCTGGTGCTGCTGGTGCTGGTGCTGGTACTGGTACTGGTACTGGTGCTGGTGCTGGTGCTGGTGCTGGTACTGGTGCTGCAGCCGTGGTGCAGGACACGCTGGGCCGGTGTCGTGCCAAAAAGTGATTGAAGGCCAAATACAGTTAATGGAAGGTTGTTTCTGCCTAAATATGACTTGATCTCATTCTTGAGCTCCATAATCTTATAATCTGACGTTTTAGCAATATTGCTCAACGGGCTGCTGTGCGCGCTCCCGCGGCCACAAATCAGATTCTGGCAGGCAATCACTTTTTGGCACGACACCTGTACGACACCGGGCCACTCTCCTCTTGGCCTCCACCTTCAGATCGCACCACTTCTTTTTTATTTCTGCCACAGATCTGTCCGTGGCACTCACGACTTTAGCGCAGCAACGACGTGCTGCCACTCACTCGCTTTATTTTTGTTAGTGATGCCACTACTGAAAAAGATACCGAATGTGCCGGTCGATCTAAGAAAAACAGGTGTAATTTATATAGCTTAAGGATGAAAAGGTCACTTATTTAAAGTCAGAAGTAAACTGAGGTGCAGTGTTGTGCAAGTTCCTACTTCTCATGAACTAGTCCAGTTCACATAGTTTAAAAATGAACAGTTCACGTTCATAGTTCACCATTTTCACTTTGAAATAGTTCAAATTCAGTTCATTTCAATATTTTTAGGTGAGAAGTAGGAATGAAACGCCCCCCTATCCTAAAACTGTTCACTATGCAATCATGTTTTGTCCTGGTGGCTTTTCAACTTTCCTCAGAGGCTGTAAATCTCCAACAATGTAGTCCGTTATTTACGGAAGAATATTAGGGCCATGAGGAGAAAAAATATTTGAGAGGAAGATTTTTTTTTTTATTGTGCACTTCGAGAAGAAAGTCAAAATGTCGAGAATAATCTTGAAATACAATTTCAAGAATAGTCAAATTGCGTGAATAAAGTCGAAATTTCACCTTTTTTCTCAACATTTCAACTTTATTCACGAAATTTCGACTTTTGTTCTGGACATTTTGACTTTTTTCTCGACATTTCGACTTTTTACTCGAAATTGTATTTCAACGTTAATCTACTGTGTCTGTGTCCACCAAAAATTGTGGTTTTCCTGCCTCCACCTCATCCACAACATCTACAACATCTCCATCTCAGTCTCCGTGAAATTTAGTGGCACTCTCACTCACTCACACACTCACACACACACACACTCACACACACACACACACACACACACACACACACACACACACACACACACACACACACACACACACACACACACACACACACACACACACACACACACACACCTCGAACCCCGACCTAACCCCCAGAACCGTCTCCTTATTGCGTCAGAACCGTCTCAGAACGGTCCCCTCAGCCCCCAGACCGGTCTCCAGGTGAAGGTGAGCAGAACTCACCTCTCCGTCTGTCCGTCTCCCGCGCCGCGCGGCTGTGGGCGTGGCCTGGCCGCGCCTGCGCACTTCACCCCCGGAAACCGGCTCAAATAAACTCTCCGACACTTTAAAATCCAAACAGCGACACCAATTAAATGTTAAAATTTGGTCCTGGTTCGTAATTAACAAAGATATATTTTTATAACGGTACCCGGAGCCTCGCTTCTGCGCAGGCGCGGTGCGGGGCAGGCCTACTTCCGGGGTCCTGCGGGAGCGGCTTTGTTAGTGACAGCATGGCGGCGTCCAGGCGCGGGCAGGTGATGTCCCTGTACAAGCTGCTGCTGCGGGGGGGCGCGGAGTTCCCGTCCTACAACTACCGGTGAGGCGCGGGCCCGCGGGCCCGGGGGGGGCCCGGGGCCGGGGGCCGCGGGGGAGCACAGCGCGGGCCCGCGGGGGGGTTTGTGTTTACGTTGGTGCTGCTCCAGGTGTCACTGTTACGTCAGAGGTCGCGTCATCAAACCCGCTGTACCTGTCCAACCACGTGACCCAACATCCTCAAATACAAGCCGAATTGTAGGCCCGCGTTAGAACAATTAAACACAACTAAGTTTATTTAATTGTAGGGCTTCTTATGTTTTATACAAGTATTTAGAGCTTAAATTGCTCCTTTTTTCAATGGAATTATGAGTCTTTTGAGAGATTCTTTGCTTTCCCCTCTAAAATCGTGTGTGTGTGTGTGTGTGTGTGTGTGTGTGTGTGTGTGTGTGTGTGTGTGTGTGTGTGTGTGTGTGTGTGTGTGTGTGTGTGTGTGTGTGTGTGTGTGTGTGTGTGTGTGTGTGTGTGTGTGTGTGTGTGTGTGTGTGAGAGAGATAGAGAGACTCACCTGCGTCTCTCATCACACCTCTCTAGATAGACAGGGTCAATTTTCACAAAATCAGAACCCCGAAGGCATTTTGCGAATATTTATAATATACAACATTTCTAGGGGTATTAAGGGGTGTGTGTGTATATTAAAAGTATCTTACATAATTTGAGCCCATAGAGTTCAGGCTGGTACCGATCCAGTACTTTATTATATATTGTTATTATATATTACTATATATTATGCAAAAACACCGAATGTGCCGGTCAATCTAAGAAAAACAGGTGTATTTTAGATAGTTTAAGGATGAAAAAGTCACTCATTTAAAGTCAGAAGTAAACTGAGGTGCAGTGTTGTGCAAGTTCCTACTTCTCATGAACCAGTTCAAAGTTCAGTTCACATAGTTTAAAAATGAATAATTCACGTTCATAGTTCACCATTTTCACTTTGAACTAGTTCAAATTCAGTTCATTTCAATATTTTTAGGTGAGAAGTAGGAATGAAACGCCCCCCTATCCTAAAACTGTTCACTATGCAATCATGTTTTGTCCTGGTGGCTTTTCAACTTTCCTCAGAGGCTGTAAATCTCCAACAATGTAGTCCGTTATCTACGGAAGAATATTAGAGCCATGCAGGAGAAAAAATATTTGAGAGGAAGATTGTTTTTTTTATTGTGCACTTCGAGAAAAAAGTCAAAATGTCGAGAATAATGTTGAAATACAATTTCAAGAATAGAGTCGAAATTGCGTGAATAAAGTCAAAATTTCGCCTTTTTTCTAGTGATGCACCGATTGTTCGGTAACCAAAATTGTTCGGCCGAAAATGGCAAAAAAACACTTTCGGTGTTCGGTGGAATAAGTGGGAAAAAAACCGAACAATTGATAACGGCGTTGTAAAATAAGGAAATAGACTGGCCGCTCCGTAACTGTTGCACCACAAACATAAATCGTTGGCCAACCAAAAACTAACCCCATAAGAATTTTACCAACATTCACCAGGAGGTGGAACCAAAACAACATAATGCTGGGAAATTAAAAAAAAAATCATTTTTTTATGTTCAATAAATATTTTCTACCTTTGTAATTTTGTAAAAGATTTTTTTATTTGAAAAGCATGCCTAAATCAAATTTATTTGATTTATGCAATGGTGAAAAAATTGGCAAAATAAATGAAAAACTGCTGAAGAACCATGTTCGGTATTCGGCCAAGTGTTTATTATTATTTTCGGTTTCGGTTTCGGCCACAAATTTTCATTTCGGTGCATCACTACTTTTTTCTCGACATTTCAACTTTATTCACGAAATTTCGACTTTTGTTCTGGACATTTATTTTTTTTTCTCGCAATTGTATTTCAACGTTTAATCTCAACATTTCAACTTTATTCTCAACATTTGGACGTGTGTGTGTGCAGGACCTACGCGCTGCGGCGGGTCCGTGATGCCTTCAGGGCCAACAGGAAGGTGGAGGATCCTGAAACTGTGCAGAGACTGATGGGGGAGGGAGAGCAGATGCTGGCGCTGATACAGAGACAGGTGACGCACACACACCTGCACATACATGTACACACACACACACACATGTATGTACACACACACATATACACTCACACACACACCTGCACGCACAAACACCTGCACGCACACACACATGCACATACACACACACACACACACACATACACACACACACATATACACACACACACCTGCACACACACACACACACACACACACACACACACACACACACACACGTTTGTGGATTCTGGGTCGTATTTGATGATCAGTTTGGGTCCATGAGGTTTTCTCTCTAACTCCTCCCCTTCAACACTTGATAGTGTTGAAATGACTCATTAGTTTTGTTCATATTTTATTTTTATTCATATTTTAGTTTTATTCATATTTTAGTTTTATTCATATTTTATTTTTATTCATATTTTAGTTTTATTCATATTTTAGTTTTATTCATATTTTAGTTTTATTCATAACCCCCCCAGCTGAGCAGCCGGTATGGAGATGAGCACCTGTCCCCCCTCGTTACCGCGGCGACTGCAGACTAATCACCTCCCCGTTACTCGCTTTGTTCCCATAATGCACCAGCAGCCTGCCGGCCAATCCCAGCGGAGGAAACACAGCTGGAGCCGACTGTTCCAGTCCGCCTTAAATCTGTTCCAGTCCG
>NC_084608.1:34490706-34590706 GCF_033807715.1 Cololabis saira
GGTAGAGGAGTGAAGGAGCCGGTCCTTTCCAGTCTGATCCGGTCTGATCCGGTCCAGTCTCTGCTGATGCAGCAGCTGCAGGAGTTGCTGCATCTTTCCATCAGAAAACCTGGAACCAGGAAGTAATGAGATCAACACAAGCCCCGCCCCCTGGCCACGCCCCCTGGCCTGGCCACGCCCCCTGGCCTGGTCCCACCAGCCCCCCAGTCTCACACTCAGCAGCACGCCGGTTCCTCCCAGTGGCCAGCCGCGGTACTGCAACAAAAAATCCCATGGGGCCCAGAAAGCTTTTTTCCCATAGACCGCAATAGTAAAAGAGAAGCCTCTAAAACTGTTCACAGGAACCTCCAGCTGTAATCACCGGCAATTACTAATCTTTGTATTCTATATTTTTAAGTCATGGACTTTATATCCGTCAAAAATGTTTTATAACGGCCAGAAAAGTCAAAGAAAAGTCTCTTTCTGGGCGTGACGTCACGGCCGTGTCGGTGCCATGGATGTTGCCCCGGGGCATGATGGGAGGTGACTGCTCTATGGGCCCCTTAACGCGGAAGTAAACCCGGAAGTCAGACATTTTTTCGGCGTATGCGCTGGCTGAGCAAATTACATTGAAATGAATGGGCGGCCATTTTCGATGTTCCATCCAGTTTTTATTAATAGATCCATGATCAACACAAGCCCCGCCCCCTGACCCGGCCACGCCCCCTCAACGGGGCTCGTCTTCTGGTACTTTTGTTTGTCTTCTATTCTTAGAAACTGTGGACTGCTGCTGCTTCCTGCACACACACACAGACACACATGCACAAATACACACACATGCACAAATACACACACACATATATACTCTCTCACACACACACACACACATATACTCTTACACACACATAAATACACATAAACACACACACACACACTCTCTCAGTGTGATGAAATCCATGGAGTGCAGCAGCAACGGGAGGCTGAGAGCAGAAGAGGAAGAGGAGGATGCTGGGAGTTTGTAGGGGGGTAGAGGGGGGGGGGGGGGGGGGGTTACGGTCTCAAGACTCAAGTTTGAAGAAAGACTTTTTGAACACCAAATTCAATTTTTATACAGAAAATCAAGGGCGTAACCATGGTATAGACATTGGGGGGGTCCAAATGAGAGCCCTCCCCCAGAATTTTTTTTTAAAGGTGCATTTCCCACATTTCTATGATTTTTATTTATTGACCATCTGAAATCACATTTACAGGAATAGTCTGCAATTTCTCTGAGATAGTAGCGAATAGGATAGCTTCCAGTGGGGAAAAATTACATACCTAAAGCATGTTGATGTAAATATTGTGATTGGAACGACAAAAAGTCCATAGCAGACGATGGACTTTTAATTCCAAGTTAATTTGTATATTGTTGATTTGTCTCAAAATGAATGTCTGCACATTTACACTGAAATGTTTAATGTGAACGAAATCATAGATTTGTACAAAGAATTAAATGTAAAATATTGATGTTAATTGAATATATATACAGATTTATTCATTTGACAGTAAAAAATAGTTTAAAAGTAAAAGTGCATACAAGACTGAACAAACAACAAACAATTTACATTTCTCAGTTTCTTAACTCCTCTCAGTGCATTCTTTGTTTTTATTTATTATTATTATTAGTGTTGCATGTATTGTTCTCTATGTGTAAAAATGGGGTGAGTATGTGTAAAGGTACTGCAACTACAGAGAAGGCAGCAGGGGCAGAGATGGAAGGGTATCATCTAAATAAATGATCCAAAAACATGGAGGCGTTCATCGTTTAAGTCAACTAGTCTCTCACAGATATGTTTCCTGTCCAATGCATCCAATTTCTCTTGATGCACATGGCAAATGGCAATGTTGTTTAGCCGGGTCTGCGCCATTGTTGTTCTTAGCCATGTCTGTATGCTTAGGTTAAAACAAATGTCATCAAGCTGTTGAGTCTTGTATTCCAGTGTCTCACCTGATCATCCATGTTTTCAGAGACTGTCCCTGTCTGGCCTGTCCTGACAGCATCCCTCTCCCTGTCTCTCTGTGCTGCCTGCATTATGACCAGACAATATTATTGTACCAGAAGAACAATAACTGACCCTGAGGATCATTTTCACTTGATACATTGAATATTTTGCTTGTATTACTAGCGTTAGACGCAGTACAAGAGTTGTGCTGATTACAAATAATATAATATATTACAAATAATAGCAGTGACCAAAACACCTGCAGAAATACTGCAGGAATGACATAGCAGCAGTTAAATGCAGCCTTCTGTAAGCTTTAAATATCCACTGGGCTTACATCAAATACATCAAAACACAACAATAAAAAACACTTTTCTGAACTTATCAATATGACTCTGTCCTTCACAGGATAAGTAACATGGATCACTGCAAAAACTCACAATCTTAACAAGAATATTTGTCTTATTTCTAGTTAAAATGTCTCATTTTAGTTAAAAAAAATCTTATTACACTTAAAACAAGACTCATCACTGGAAAAAACAACAATTTTCACCTGTTTCAAGTAGATTTTCACTTAAAATAAGTAGAAAAATCTGCATGTGGAACAAGATTTTTTTGCTTGTAATAAGAAGATAAATCTTGTCCCACTGGCAGATTTTCCTACTTATTTCAAGTGAAAATTTACTTGAAACAGGTGAAAATTGTCAAATAAGTTATTTTTCTGGTGTTATTTTTCTGGTGATGACTCTAAATGTTGAAATAGCAGTAAAACCACATTCATTAATGAAATTACAAAAGGGATGGAAATTTTACTGGGGGGATGATTTGGACCGTTTTTGTCCCCCCCCCCCCCCCCCAAAAAAAAAGTTTTTCCCCCCACCAGAATTTAGCCTAATTTGTTATTTAGCCCCCTTTGTGACAAGCTATCATGACATCGTTGGTATTAATGGATGCTTTATGTCCTCTAGCTTCATATACCAGTCTCTTCACTTCAATCTAACTTAGCTATCTCAACTAACAAAGAGCCCTTTTTAACGAGTTAAATATTTCTAATTAATTCAAAAATTAACACACTCAGTTTGACATCACTCCTCTTTAGCTATCTAGTTGCTTACTGTATGAAAAAAACGTTGTATGTCCTGGTTTTTCCACTTTTTGGGTAAAGAAGGACTCATTGCTCCCTCCATGGTTTAACATACAACCCTTTCTATTGTTTCCTCTGTCGTTTAGCGGTCGGAGCCGGCGCTTCAAACCGAGCCGGCGTTACATGGACGCAACCAAGTGTACAATTGGGAGGGGGGTGGTCACACACTTTAGTTTTCCTTATAAAGGGAAATAAATTGATCTGTAAATAATCGGAAATAACAAGAGACGGACTGTTGAGCCAGGTTTCATAAGAGGAAATATTTAACATATTTATACATAATATTGGGGGGGACAGATTGGTATTTCCCCAATATTGGAGGGGACACGACCCCCCCAAAGAATGCGTGGTTACGCCCATGCAGAAAATAATGACGGTACATCTGAAACAAATGATTATAACAATATATTGGAGAGAAAAAACATGTTATTTTGCCTCATTCAAATCATCATGTTGAAGTTTGCATCATAACTTCTCCTCAGCTGCCGGTTTACCTGCTGATCTTCCACCCTCTTTTCTCCTGATTGTCGCTACGTTTCTCCACTTTCTGTTATCTCTTCTCTTATTTTCTTCTCTTTTCTTTCTTATACTATATTTTTATTTTTCTTCTTCGTGACAGGGGTTCGCTTTGGCCTGGGGAGTTAAGTTCAGCATTTAAAGATAACTGGCGCCATCTAGCGGTGTGAATAGGTATAACGTCTAGACCCCAAATGTAAGACGACGCCCACTTTTTCAGTCTTATTTCAATGCAAAAAACACCGTCTTATATTCAGGCCAATACGGTGTGTGTGTGTGTGTGTGTGTGTGTGTGTGTGTGTGTATATATATATATATATATATATATATATATATATATATATATACAGTTGTATGAAAAAGTTTGGGCACCCCTGATCATTTTCAAGATTTTCCTTTATAAATCATTGGTTGTTGGGATCAGCAATTTCAGTTAAATATATCATATGGCAGACAAACACAGTGCTATTTGAGAAGTGAAATGAAGTTTATAGGATTTACAGAAAGTGTGCAATAATTACTTAAACAAAAGTAGGCAGGTGCATAAATTTGGGCACCCCAACATAAAAAATATTTAGTAGATCCTCCTTTTGCAGAAATAATAGCCTCTAAACGCTTCCTATAGCTTCCAATGAGGGTCTGGATTCTGGTTGAAGGTATTTTTGACCATTCTTCTTTACAAAACATCTCCAGTTCAGTCAGGTTTGATGGTTTCCGAGCATGGACAGCCCGCTTTAAATCACACCACAGATTTTCAATAATATTCAGGTCTGGGGACTGAGATGGCCATTCCAGAACGTTGTACCTGTTCCTCTGCATGAATGAAGTAGACTTTGAGCAGTGTTTAGGGTCGTTGTCTTGTTGAAGTATCCAGCCCCGGCGCAACTTCAACTTTGTCACTGATTCTTGAACATTGTTGGCAAGAATCTGCTGATACTGACTGGAATCCATGTGACCTTCAACTTTAACGAGATTGTCAGTACTGCACTGGCCACACAGCCCCACAGCATGATGGAACCACCACCAGATTTGACTGTGGGTAGCAAGTGTTTGTCTTGGAATTCTGTGTTCTTCTTCCGCCATGCATACCGCCGCTTGTTATGTCCAAATAACCACAGCACCTTGTTCCAAAATGAAGGTGGCTTGTCAAAATGTGCTGTAGCAGACCTCAAGCGACTCTGTTTGTGGCGTGTGCGCAGAAAAGGCTTCCGCCGCATTACTCTCCCATACAGCATCTCCTTGTGCAAAGTGCGCTGAATAGTTGAACGATGCACAGTGACACCATCTGCAGCAAGATCATGTTGTAGGTCTTTGGAGCTGGTCTGTGGGTTGACTTGGACTGTTCTCACCATCCTTCGCCTCTGCCTATCTGAGATTTTTCTTGGCCTGCCACTCCAGGCTTTAACTAGAACTGTGCCTGTGGTCTTCCATTTCCTCACTATGTTCCTTACAGTGGAAACTGACAGCTGAAATCTCTGAGCTAGCTTTTTGTATCCTTCCCCTAAACCATGATGTTGAACAATCTTTGTTTTCAGGTATTTTGACAGTTGTTTTGGGGCTCCCATGTTGCCACCCTTCAAAGAAGATGCAAAGAGGTGAACAACTTACAACAGGCCACCTTAAATACCCTTTTTCTTGATTGGCTTCACCTGTGTATGTAGGTGAAGGGTCAATGAACTGAACAAACAACTGTTGTGTTCCAATAATTAATGCTAAATGTATTCAAATCAATAAAACAACAAGGGTGCCCAAATTTATGCACCTGCCTACTTTTGTTTAAGTAATTATTGCACACTTTCTGTAAATCCTATAAACTTCATTTCACTTCTCAAATAGCACTGTGTTTGTCTGCCATATGATATATTTAACTGAAATTGCTGATCCCAACAACCAATGATTTATAAAGGAAAATCTTGAAAATGATCAGGGGTGCCCAAACTTTTTCATACAACTGTATATATATATACACATGTGGGGCATCTCTCTGTCGGAGCTGCAGTCATTTCCATTTCCGAGCCTCCTGGCTGCTGATTGGTCCAGGGAGGCCCCGCCCCCTCACCCTCCCACACGCTGCAGCCAATCAGGACGGGGGGGCGGGGCCTCCTCAGAGAGAGAGAGGAGAGAGTTGGGGTGCGTCCCAATACTCCCCCTCGCCCTCCTTTTCTTCCCTAACCCTAACTTTTGCGCGTTCCCGTGAAGGTAGTGGTGTCCCAATTCCTCTTTTCACCTAGGGGGAGGGGGCATAACGAGGGCTAGGGGCTGAGAATAGCCCCTTCAAATCGAGGGATTTCAGATGCTGACTTGGCGAGCGAGGGGGTATGAAAAAAAGAGGCTCTGCGTCGATTTGACTCGCCGACCGAAGGCAAACAGGCAGACTGGTCTCAGAGAAATAGAGAGAAATAATCCTGTGACTCGTCAGATTTGTTTTGGATGTTTCTGATATAATAGTCTTCAGAAACCACAAAGTAATCCAGCTGTTATCTGGGTAATTTACACACTTTCAGATAAAGTTGCCGAAGATCACGCCAGAATAAAGGGATTTATGGGTCCGCGTTACACCAACACAGAGCCTACGGCGGAGGTTACGCAACCTACGCCGTAGGCTCTGCGTCGATTTAACGCGGACCCAAGCTCCGGACCCGGCAGACAGAAATCTCTAAATTTCGGAGCAAATTTCTTAACAGGCGTAGCTACAACTGTTAGATTTCATCTATTAAACCAACATATTCCTAAATGATTTATTTCAGCCGGCGTGATTCTCAACAGAGCTGCGTCCCGGGAGAGAGTGTCTCTCCCGGGGCTGACGGAGCAGCCTGACCCGGCGGAAACGTCTCTTCTCGGGCTGTGAGCTGAGGTTGCTCCCCGGGGCCGGTGGCTCTTCTCATCTCCGAAAACATCGGGTCAAATTTCTTAACAGGCGTTATTTGGATAAACTGAGCCCCGGTTGGGGATCTTAAGGTTACCATTATACCTGAGAAAATATTAAAACTTAATAAAGTGCCATATTAACAGCGCTACAGCTGAAATTAAAACAGCTTTTGGCTCTCAGCTTCCTGATCAGGGAAGGGATGAAAACGAGGGGTAGGGGGAGAATTGGGACAGGCACCTGGGCCAAGTGCCCTAGATCTCAAGTGCCCTAAAATCTCCCCCTTCTTTTTTAGGGCTTAGGGAAGAAAAGAAGTGCGAGTGGAGAAAAGAAGGGCGAGTGAAGGAGAATTGGGATTGGGCTTTGGAGAGTGTGTGTGTGTGTGTGTGTGTGTGTGTATAATTGTGCGTGCGTGTGAGTGTGTGAGAGAGTTCATGTATGAGTTGTATCATATTTGATTGTGTTAGTCTGTCGTGTTTCAGCACTGAGAAAAAGCAGAATCGATGTTAAACCGTGACCACATACACACTCATACACACTCACACACACTCATACACACACATATATACACACACACACACACACACTCACACACTCTCACTGGTCCATAACTGTCTCCTCGTTCCTCCGCGCTGCCGTCACCAACGTATAAAATACACACAAAATATAATTGCCAGGAAAATGTGTCTTTTAGTACGAGAGCAAAAATGTTAAACATTTTTCCTTTAACAACCTGTCGGAGTAGTAGTATGATTAAATGTTGAAGAATGATATAGTAATAAGTAATGAAATCATTTCCTGTGTTTGTCACCAGTGAACAAAAAACACATAAATGATTCAAAGACATTCATGAATTATAACAATGTTAATTATGAATGAACTAACGGCCCCCTGGGGCCCAAACCTCTGACCAGGGACGATGTCCTGCTGGACACCAAGTCCTGCAAAAGTCACCAAATTTTGCACCAAGTCAGGCCTGGCGATAAATGTGATATTTAATGGTTTGCATTAATGGGCGTGGCCTAACGGCTCAACAGCGCCCCCTAGAAGACTTTGTGCCTCAAGCCCCACAATACGGTTTGACGTACATGAACGAAAATCGGTACACACCTGTATCATGTCGCAACTTAAAGGAGCTTGAGGCAGGATTTATGAAAATAATTCATATACATTTTAAGTTTTCTAGTAATAATGTCATATGAAGCATTCCAAACCCAAAAGAATGATCCTCTAGTGTATCTCTCCTTTGCCTTGAACAGGCACGTTCTCCCCGTTCTCCCGTGCCGGCTTCACTGTTGGCTGCAGTACCCCCAACGGCCGTCGTGGTGAAGGGTGGCGCTAGAGAGTCTCATTTCTTAAAAGGAGCCTCATGCTCACGCCCCTTCATCTGATTGGTCCATATTTGAAAGTTCCTTCTTTCTGCCATAACTTTTGAATGGTTTGACATAGAGCGTCGTGGGTGGTGTCATCGGACTTAGTTTGGAGTCCTTGACCTTTATTGGTGAAAATTGCACGCGCGAGGGCCCGTCCATCACTGCTTGCAGCTTTAATTGTATTTTTTTTTCATAATACTTTTTCATTGACTCCCGTTCAAATCCAATAACTCGGGTCGCGGCGGCGCTGATCTCCGCAATTTGAAGCCTTGTATAATTGTAAAAAAAAAAAAAAAAAGTTGCTACTTCGCTGATTTCACTTTTCACGGTTTGTTTTTGGAACGTAAAACCAGGATTACTTTTATTTTAACAATTGCATATCCTGAAAGCAGACGAAGTTTCCCGCCCCCCAGACACTGGTGTAGACTTTCCCTCTGGACGGTGTGTTCCAGCCAGCTGACCAGTGTGTCTGTGTTTGTTCAGGTTTCCATCGGGAAGATGTACGAGACCCAGAAGACCGTGGTGGAGTAGAGGAGGAGGAGGAGGAGGAGGAGGAAGAGATGGAGGAGGAAGAAGAGATGGAGGAGGAGGAGGAGGAGGAGGAGGAGGAAGAGGAAGAGGAGGAGGAGCTGCAACGAAACCTGGAGTTTGTTTGGATTTAGTCTCGCTGGGATGGACCAATCACCGATCAGCTGATCAGTGATCAATCAGACTGACAGCCGTCCGGCAGCATCGATGCTGATTCGCTGTCTCCTCCTCCCGTTAGCCCCGCCCACGATGATGATGTCATCGCACCCAATCAATGTTGTGAATAAAGAGTTTCCTGATAAATTAACCTGCGTCTCGGAGGCTTTTATTCTGGAGGGGCGTCTGAGGCTTTTATTCTGGAGGAGCGTCTATGAGGCTTTTATTCTGGAGGGCGTCTCAGAGGCTTTTATTCTGGAGGGGCGTCTGGGAGGCTTTTATTCTGGAGGGGCGTCTGAGAGGCTTTTATTCTGGAGGGGCGTCTCAGAGGCTTTTATTCTGGAGGGCCTGTGTCTCAGAGGCTTTTATTCTGGAGGGGCGTCTCAGAGGCTTTTATTCTGGAGGGGCGTCTCAGAGGCTTTTATTCTGGAGGGGCGTCTCAGAGGCTTTTATTCTGGAGGGGCGTCTCAGAGGCTTTTATTCTGGAGGGCGTCTCAGAGGCTTTTATTCTGGAGGGCGTCTATGAGGCTTTTATTCTGGAGGGGTGTCTGAGAGGCTTTTATTCTGGAGGGGCGTCTCAGAGGCTTTTATTCTGGAGGGGTGTCTCAGAGGCTTTTATTCTGGAGGGCCTGTGTCTCAGAGGCTTTTATTCTGGAGGGCCTGTGTCTCAGAGGCTTTTATTCTGGAGGGGCGTCTGAGGCTTTTATTCTGGAGGGGCGTCTGAGAGGCTTTTATTCTGGAGGGGCGTCTGAGAGGCTTTTATTCTGGAGGGGCGTCTCAGAGGCTTTTATTCTGGAGGGGCGTCTGAGAGGCTTTTATTCTGGAGAATCAGTCCAGGTGGAACTAGAACTGGACCAGGACCTGGACCAGGACCAGGTCCAGGTCCTGGTCCAGGTCCTGGTTCCAGGTCCAGGTCCTGGTCCTGGTCCAGGTCCTGCCACTTCTCTCCTCCTGTGGTTTTTTTTTTTTTACCTATGTCTCCCTCTGCTGGTCAGCAGCAGAACTGCACCTGCCGGTGAACCGAACACGTGAGTCCCTCCTTCATCTAGCTCCGTAATCACTTTTAATTACTTTGCTCTTCTAACTTTGTTTTTAATTTTATTATAAAACTATTTTATATGTTTGTGTTGGTTTGTACATGTTTTACAGTCAGCTTTGTCTTTTTAAATGGATGGATAGATGGTGTGAGTAGATGGATACCGTCTACCCGCTAGATTTTTGTCATTATTCTTTGGGTTGATAATGACTTTCTCTATGTATTTACATCACCTACACACACCCTCACCCTAATCCTAACCCTCACCCTAAAACCTAATCCTAACCCTCACCCTAAAACCTAATCCTAACCCTCACCCTAAAACCTAATCCTAACCCTCACCCTAAAACCTAATCCTAAACCTAATCCTCACCCTAAAACCTAATCCTAACCCTCACCCTAAAACCTAATCCTAACCCTCACCCTAAAACCTAATCCTAACCCTCACCCTAAAACCTAATCCTAACCCTCACCCTAAAACCTAATACTAACCCTCACCCTAAAACCTAATCCTAACTCTCATCCTAAAACCTAATCCTAACTCTCATCCTAAAACCTAACCCTCACCCTAAAACCTAATCCTAACCTTCGCCCTAAAACCTAATACTAACCCTCACCCTAAAACCTAATCCTAAACCTAATCCTCACCCTAAAACCTAATCCTAACCCTCACCCTAAAACCTAATCCTAACCCTCACCCTAAAACCTAATCCTAATCCTCACCCTAAAACCTAATACTAACCTTCACCCTAAAACCTAATCCTAACCTTCACCCTAAAACCTAATACTAACCCTCACCCTAAAACCTAAAACCTAACCCTCACCCTAAAACCTAATCCTAACCCTCACCCTAAAACCTAATCCTAACTCTCATCCTAAAACCTAACCCTCACCCTAAAACCTAATCCTAACCTTCACCCTAAAACCTAATACTAACCTTCACCCTAAAACCTAATACTAACCTTCACCCTAAAACCTAATCCTAACCTTCACCCTAAAACCTAATCCTAACCTTCACCCTAAAACCTAATCCTAACTCTCACCCTAAAACCTAAACCTAACCCTCACCCTAAAACCTAATCCTCACCCTAACCCTAAAACCTAATCCTAACCCTCACCCTAAAACCTAATCCTAACCCTAACCCTAAAACCTAACCCTCACCCTAAAACCTAATCCTAACTCTCACCCTAAAACCTAATCCTAACCCTAACCCTAAAACCTAACCCTCACCCTAAAACCTAATCCTAACCCTCACCCTAAAACCTAATCCTAACCCTAACCCTAAAACCTAACCCTCACCCTAAAACCTAATCCTAACTCTCACCCTAAAACCTAAACCTAACCCTCACCCTAAAACCTAATCCTCACCCTAACCCTAAAACCTAATCCTAACCCTCACCCTAAAACCTAACCCTAATCCTAACCCTAAAACCTAATCCTAACCCTCACCCTAAAACCTAATCCTAACCCTCACCCTAAAACCTAATCCTAACCCTCACCCTAAAACCTAACCCTAATCCTAACCCTAAAACCTAATCCTAACCCTCACCCTAAAACCTAATCCTAACCCTAAAACCTAATCCTAACCCTAAAACCTAATCCTAACCCTCACCCTAAAACCTAATCCTAAACCTAACCCTGTAAACCAAAGAATGGTGACAAAACATCTACTGAGCCTAAGTTTGGTTTTCAATACCAGTAGCTGGGTTAAAATACATAGAGAAAGCCATTATCAACCCAAAGAATAATGACAGAAATCTAGCGGGTAGACGGTATCCCATCTACTCACACCATTCAAGGCTCTGATTACACATGATACATTCCTATTCAGTGGACTGATAGCATTTGAAACGGGTGGAGAGAGAAGAGGAGGGAGAGAGAGGAAACTCCCCCTCTTCTGACTGGAGGATGTGAAGACGCTCATCATCCTCAGAGAGAGGTTGTTAAGGAGTCTGCATCATCCAGGGAGCCTCATTACCTCCTTAACTGGGGGGGGGATCCCTCCGGGTAGGGGGGTCCCTTCGGGGGGGGTCCCTTTCTCTCTTCAGGGGAGTCCCCTCCGGGTGGGGGGGGTGCAGGGTAATTACAAGCTGCCTCAAACTAACGTTCTGTTGGGAGGCCACGCCCCCCAGGTGTCCCTGTTCTGATGACCTCTTCTCCTCTCCTCTTCCTCTCTTCTCCATTTCCATTTTTATTTATTATAAGTATTTCATAGCTATCATTTTTGTCCATCGCTCCTGTAGTTTCTTGTGCTGGTCCCCCTTCTCTCCTCTTTTTTCTCTTTTGTACATGGTGCAGCATCCTCTGCCGGTGGCGAAGAGCATCTCTGAATGCACAACACCGGAACCTGCAGTGTGGGAGTGAGAGGGGCAGGGTAACGGCCCCTTTTGGGCGGGGGAGAAGGTTTATCCCTCAAGACTCCTCTCCCTGGCCCTGCCCCTTCTCAACCTTTCCCTGACCCTGCACCCCAACCTGGGACTTGCTGACTGGGCTGGAGCTTCGGGAGCTGCGTGCTGGCCTGCGGTCCCCACCCCTGGTCATCCCGTTGCTGCTTCCACCTGCCTGCTGTGCTGTTGCCGTCCCTGACCCACCAGTCTGGCCCTCGGCAGGAGGGTCCCCCCTTATGAGCCTGGTCCTGCTCAAGGTTTCTTCCTCCTAAAGGGGAGTTTTTCTTGCCACTGTTTGGCTTAAGGTTTTTCTCCCACTAGGGGAGTTTTTACCTGCCATTGTTTATGTAATAATTGCTCGGGGGTTTATGTTTATGTTTATGTTTATGTTCATGTTCTGGATCTCTGGAAAGCGTCTAGAGACAACATCTGTTGTATTAGACGCTATATAAATCTCACCCTAAAACCTAATCCTAACCCTCACCCAAAGCAGCTAGTGGTTGAAACGCTGCAGCCGTCCAGGTCAGATTTACTTTCATGTTTCGTGAGGAAATCCGATCATTTTCAGGTTTTTTATCGGTGCAGGAGGATTGAGAGCACATTCATTCTGTAGGATTGCATTATGTTATTAGCGACTCTAAAACTGTAGGATTACATGATATTGGCGACTCTGGCCAGGTGCCTAGCAAAATAGAAGTGGTTGCAGTTCCCCGCCCTCCAAAAGTTCACCAGGTGCGGCGTTTTGGAGGCGTTAACCAAAATAACCTTGTAAAAATTAAAACCAATGCACATTTGGTACCAATAAGAGACCGAAAAATTAGATGCGGACTACTAAATATACGATCGTTAAGCTCCAAGTCTCTGTTAGTAAACGATATAATTACAGAGAGTAGGAGTGATATTTTCTGCTTAACAGAAACATGGTTACAGGAGGAAGAGTATGTTAGTTTGAATGAATCAACTCCGCCCGGCTACTTTAATCATCACATTCCTAGAAACACGGGCCGAGGCGGAGGAGTCGCAGCAATTTATAACTCCGGTCTCCAAACAAAAATTGAACCTAAGTGCAATTATAATACATTTGAAAGCCTCACGCTTAGTCTGAAATTTCCGAGCTGGAAATCAGAGAAGCCAGTTGTGTTAGTGGTAGTGTATCGGCCCCCTGCTGGTGCTTATCTAGAGTTTTTGTCTGAATTTTCAGATTTCCTTTCTGGATTATTGATCAGCGCAGATACATTCATCATAGTGGGTGATTTTAATATTCATATCGATGTTGAAAGCGATAATCTTAAATTAGCCTTCGATTCTCTTCTAGAATCAATGGGTATCTCACAAAAAGTGGATAAACCGACGTACTGTTTTAATCATACTCTCGATCTCGTTCTCACCTACGGTGTTGAAACTGATGGTCTGTTGGTGTCACCTGTAAACTCCCTTTTATCCGACCATTACTTAATAACGTTTGAATTTAATTTTGTTGATGTTGAAGTGCAAAATAGGAGGTATTATTTTAGCAGATGTTTGTCTGATGAAGTTATTGTTAAATTTAGGGAGGCCATTGCTTATCTTACGACAGTGGAAAATAGTGATAGTGATGTAGTCGAGGCCAGTGACCTGGGTTCTACCTCTGATGTTGATTTTCTTGCTAGTAACACTGCTGATTTGTTGCATTCAGCTTTAGATGAAGTTGCTCCTTTGAAAAGGAGGGTTTCTAGCCACAGGAGCTTAACTCCCTGGTATAATTCAGATATCCGCATGTTGAAACAAAACGTGCGTAAAATGGAAAGGAAGTGGCACTCTTGTAAGTCTGTAGACTCTTATCGTGAATGGAAAGATATTCTAATAGTATATAAAAAAGCCATTCGCAAAGCAAGAACAGCTTATTATTCAACGTTGATAGAAGATAACAAAAGTAACCCACGTTTTCTGTTCAGCACTGTAGCCAGGCTGACAAAGAGTCACAACTCTGTGGAGCTGTGCATTCCTGCAGCTCTCAGTAGTGAAGACTTTATGAGCTTCTTTAACAGTAAAATCACGAGAATTAGAGAAGAAATCAACCAGCCTGTTGTGGGCGTTTCTTCAGCTTTAGCGACTTCCCTAGGCTCTGACTTGTCTCTAGACTATTTTGATCCTATAGACCTCCCTGAGCTGACTTCACTCGTCAATAGAGCTAAGTCTACCACATGTATGTTAGACCCCATCCCGACTCGACTATTCAAACATATTTTTTCTCTTATTGGTACGACAATACTGGACCAAATTAACTTATCCCTAAGTTTAGGATATGTACCACAGGTTTTCAAAGTGGCAGTAATCAAACCTTTACTTAAAAAACCTTCTCTTGACCCAGACACCTTAGCTAATTATAGACCAATTTCCAACCTTCCATTTGTGTCTAAAATTCTGGAAAAGGCAGTTTCAAGCCAGTTATGTGACTATTTGTATAGAAATGATCTGTTTGAAGTCTTTCATTCAGGGTTCAGAATGCATCATAGCACAGAGACAGCACTGGTTCGAGTCACGAATGACCTTCTTATGGCCTCAGATAAGGGATTAGTGTCCATACTGGTTCTACTGGACCTCAGTGCTGCTTTTGACACTATAGATCATGGCATTTTACTGCACAGGTTAGAGCATGTTGTTGGGATTAAAGGGACAGCTCTATGTTGGTTTAAATCATATCTATCTGACAGGTTCCAGTTTGTTCATGTACATGAGGTTTCTTCAGAACAGTCGAGGGTCTGTTATGGTGTTCCGCAGGGTTCAGTGCTAGGGCCAATCTTGTTCAGTTTATACATGCAGCCATTGGGAAGTATAATCCAGAATCACGGCATACACTTTCATTGTTATGCTGATGATACGCAGCTCTACTTGTCTATGAAGCCGGATGAAACAGAACCGTTAGTTAAACTTCAGGCATGTCTTAGGGACATCAAGGACTGGATGTCCAGAAATTTCTTGCTTCTAAATTCAGATAAAACAGAGGTTATCATTCTTGGTCCAGAGCATCTTAGGAAGGGATTAGATGGTGTTGCGATGGCTTCCAGTGCAACTGTGAGAAACCTTGGTGTTGTTTTCGATCAGGATTTGTCATTTAAACCATATGTTAATCAGGTTTGTAAAATGGCATTTTTCCATCTCCGTAATATTGCAAAGATTAGGAAAATCCTCTCGCAGAGTGATGCAGAAAAACTAGTTCATGCGTTTGTATCTTCTAGACTAGATTACTGTAATGTGTTGTTAGCAGGATGTCCAAGTAATTTGCTGAATAGGCTCCAGCTGATCCAAAATGCAGAAGCACGAGTGCTGACAGGAATTAGCAGGAGAGACCACGTCTCTCCAGTGTTAGCGTCGCTCCATTGGTTACCCGTAAAATTCAGTTCAATTTAAAATGTTATTACTTGCGTATAAAGCCCAAAACGGCTTAGCTCCGCATTATTAGCAAGACCTGATAGTGCCTTATGTTCCTGGCAGAGCTCTCCGTTCTCAGAGTGCAGGTTTACTCGTAGTTCCTAGAGTATCCAAATGTAGATTTGGAGGGCGGGCGTTCTGCTATCAGGCGCCACTACTATGGAACCAACTTCCAATCTGGGTTAAGGAGGCTGACACCACCTCCACCTTTAAAACTAAACTTAAAACATTTCTGTTTAGTAAAGCCTATAGTTAGTGTTTAGTAAACCTCTAGCTGGTGTTGGTAAATCTCTAGGTAGTGTAAACTCTAGTGTGTTAGAGTCGCTCCTGTAGTTTCTTGTGCTGGCCCCCCCTTCTCCTCCCTTTTCTCTCTTTTGTCCATGTTGCAGCATCCTTTGCCGGACACCGGAACCTGCAGTGTGGGAGTGAGAGGGGCAGGGTAACGGCCCCTTTTGGGCGGGGGAGAAGGTTCGTCCCTCAAGACTCCTCTCCCTGGCCCTGCCCCTTCTCAATCTTTCCCCGACCCTGCACCCCAACCTTGGGCTTGCTGACTGGGCCGGAGCTTCGGGAGCTGCGTGCTGGCCTGCGGTCCCCACCCCTGGTCATCCCGTTGCTGCTTCCACCTGCCTGCTGTGCTGTTGCCGTCCCTGACCCACCAGTCTGGCCCTCGGCAGGAGGGTCCCCCCTTATGATCCTGGTCCTGCTCAAGGTTTCTTCCCTCCTAAAGGGGAGTTTTTCTTCCCACTGTTTGGCTTAAGGTTTTTCTCCCACTAGGGGAGTTTTTACCTGCCATTGTTTATGTAATAACTGCTCTGGGGTTTATGTTCTGGGTATGGATCTCTGGAAAGCGTCTAGAGACAACTCTGTTGTATTAGACGCTATATAAATAAAATTGAATTGAATTGAATTGAATTCAACTAATCCCCCGACCTCAGACCAAAGTAAAACCCTTCTGACAAAAGAACAATAATAAAAAAGGAAGAAAAAAGGGCAACAGAAACAGCGGCTGAATCACTTTTATTTGCATGAAGAAGCTGCGGTGCTTTCTGCTGGGGACGAGGTCACGGTGAGGTCACTGGGAGGTCATAAGGTCATGATAAAGGTCATTGATAAGGCCATTATAAGGTCACTAACGAGCTGTTGGTGAGCTAGCTAGTTAGTGACATCACCAAGACAGCTAGTTGATGAGGTCATAAGGTCATGATAAGGTCATGATAAGGTCACGTGAGGTCATGATAAGGTCACGGTGAGGTCATGATAAGGTCATGTTAAGGTCATGATAAGGTCACGGTGAGGTCATGATAAGGTCACGGTGAGGTCATGATAAGGTCACGGTGAGGTCATGATGAGGTCATGATAAGGTCTTGATAAGGTCATGATAAGGTCATGTTGAGGTCATGGTGAGGTCATAATAAGGTCATGATAAGGTCATGGTGAGGTCATGATAAGGTCATGGTGAGGTCATGATAAGGTCACGGTGAGGTCATGATAAGGTCTTGATAAGGTCATGGTGAGGTCATAATAAGGTCATGATAAGGTCATGGTGAGGTCATGATAAGGTCATGTTGAGGTCATGGTGAGGTCATAATAAGGTCATGATAAGGTCATGGTGAGGTCATGATAAGGTCATGATAAGGTCATGGTGAGGTCATGTTGAGGTCATGATAAGGTCATGATAAGGTCATGGTGAGGTCATGGTGAGGTCATGATAAGGTCATAATAAGGTCATGATAAGGTCATGATAAGGTCATGGTGAGGTCATGTTGAGGTCATGATAAGGTCATGGTGAGGTCACGGTGAGGTCATGATAAGGTCATGTTTAGGTCATGATAAGGTCATGGTGAGGTCAAGATAAGGTCATGGTGAGGTCATGTTGAGGTCATGATAAGGTCATGGTGAGGTCACGGTGAGGTCATGATAAGGTCATGATAAGGTCATGATAAGGTCATGGTGAGGTCATGATAAGGTCATGATAAGGCCATGTTGAGGTCATGATAAGGTCATGATAAGGTCATGATAAGGTCACGGTGAGGTCATGATAAGGTCATGTTTAGGTCATGGTGAGGTCATGATAAGGTCATGGTGAGGTCATGATAAGGTCATGATAAGGTCATGGTGAGGTCATGATAAGGTCATGATAAGGTCATGATAAGGTCACGGTGAGGTCATGATAAGGTCATGGTGAGGTCATGATAAGGTCATGGTGAGGTCATGTTGAGGTCATGATAAGGTCATGGTGAGGTCACGGTGAGGTCATGATAAGGTCATGATAAGGTCATGATAAGGTCATGGTGAGGTCATGATAAGGTCATGATAAGGCCATGTTGAGGTCATGATAAGGTCATGATAAGGTCATGATAAGGTCACGGTGAGGTCATGATAAGGTCATGTTTAGGTCATGGTGAGGTCATGATAAGGTCATGGTGAGGTCACGGTGAGGTCATGATAAGGTCATGATAAGGTCATGGTGAGGTCATGATAAGGTCATGATAAGGTCATGATAAGGTCATGGTGAGGTCATGATAAGGTCATGGTGAGGTCATGATAAGGTCATGTTTAGGTCATGATAAGGTCATGGTGAGGTCATGATAAGGTCATGTTTAGGTCATGATAAGGTCATGGTGAGGTCATGATAAGGTCATGATAAGGTCATGGTGAGGTCATGATAAGGTCATGATAAGGTCATGATAAGGTCATGGTGAGGTCATGATAAGGTCATAATTAGGTCATAATAAGGTCATGATAAGGTCATGGTGAGGTCATGATAAGGTCATAATAAGGTCATGATAAGGTCACGGTGAGGTCATGATGAGGTCATGATAAGGTCGTTGATGAAATGACTCAGTGACTCCTCCAGAACCACGGTTTGGTCCGATTACTCGCCTCACTGCAGTGGGACGACTGTTAGCTGCTGTTAAACACAAACTCATACATTCAAGATAGAAAAAAGTCAACAAATTATACATCCAGTGCAATTCTGCAGATTTAAATCAGAGTTATAATCTATCAAACATCCGGAAACATCCGGAAACATTGGTGACTTCATTAGCGTAATGCCCTGTGATTGGTTGTTTAAGCTGCGATGGAGCAGCGGCGCAGACGTGTCAAAGGTCAAAGGTCATCGGGGGTCGGTCTGCAGCCGCGCCCGGCCCTGGGGGGGGGGGGGGGGGGGGCTGCTGATGACATCACAGCTGGCCCGGAGGGGGCGGGGCCTGCTGATGACATCACAGCTGGCCTGGAGGGGGCGGGGCCTGCTGATGACATCACAGCTGGCCGGGGGGGGGGGCTGCTGATGACATCACAGCTGGCCCGGAGGGGGCGGGGCCTGCTGATGACATCACAGCTGGCCTGGAGGGGGCGGGGCCTGCTGATGACATCACAGCGTCCCCGGAGGGGGCGGGGCCTGCTGATGACATCACAGCTGGCCTGGAGGGGGCGGGGCCTGCTGATGACATCACAGCGTCCCCGGAGGGGGCGGGGCCTGCTGATGACATCACAGCATCCCCGGAGGAGGCGGGGCCTGCTGATGACATCACAGCGACCCCCGGCACGTCACTCGCTCCCGGTGTAGATGCGGTACAGCAGCGTGACGACGGCGGCGGCCAGAGCCGGGAGAACCAGGTTGGACCACCAGCTGGAAGAGGATTAGCAGAGGTTAGCTAACCCGCTAACCAGTTCACTAACCAACTAACCAGCTAACCACTACTCTGGTTCACTAACTAGCTAACCACTACTCTGGTTCACTAAGTAGCTAACCACTACTCTGGTTCACTAAGTAGCTAACCACTACTCTGGTTCACTAAGTAGCTAACCACTACTCTGGTTCACTAAGTAGCTAACCACTACTCTGGTTCACTAACGAACTAACCACTACTCTGGTTCACTAAGTAGCTAACCGCTACTCTGGTTCACTAACGAACTAACCACTACTCTGGTTCACTAAGTAGCTAACCGCTACTCTGGTTCACTAAGTAGCTAACCACTACTCTGGTTCACTAAGTAGCTAACCACTACTCTGGTTCACTAAGTAGCTAACCACTACTCTGGTTCACTAACGAACTAACCACTACTCTGGTTCACTAAGTAGCTAACCGCTACTCTGGTTCACTAACGAACTAACCACTACTCTGGTTCACTAAGTAGCTAACCGCTACTCTGGTTCACTAAGTAGCTAACCACTACTCTGGTTCACTAAGTAGCTAACCACTACTCTGGTTCACTAAGTAGCTAACCACTACTCTGGTTCACTAACCAGCTAACCACTACTCTGGTTCACTAAGTAGCTAACCACTACTCTGGTTCACTAAGTAGCTAACCACTACTCTGGTTCACTAAGTAGCTAACCACTACTCTGGTTCACAAACTAGCTAACCACTACTCTGGTTCACTAAGTAGCTAACCACTGCTCTGGTTCACTAAGTAGCTAACCACTACTCTGGTTCACTAAGTAGCTAACCACTACTCTGGTTCACTAACCAGCTAACCACTACTCTGGTTCACTAAGTAGCCAACCACTACTCTGGTTCACTAAGTAGCTAACCACTACTCTGGTTCACAAACTAGCTAACCACTACTCTGGTTCACTAAGTAGCTAACCACTACTCTGGTTCACTAAGTAGCTAACCACTACTCTGGTTCACTAACCAGCTAACCACTACTCTGGTTCACTAAGTAGCTAACCACTACTCTGGTTCACTAAGTAGCTAACCACTACTCTGGTTCACTAACCAGCTAACCACTGCTCTGGTTCACTAAGTAGCTAACCACTACTCTGGTTCACTAACCAGCTAACCGCTACTCTGGTTCACTAAGTAGCTAACCACTACTCTGGTTCACTAAGTAGCTAACCACAACTCTGGTTCACTAAGACGCTAACCACTACTCTGGTTCACTAAATAGCTAACCACTACTCTGGTTCACTAAGTAGCTAACCACTACTCTGGTTCACAAACTAGCTAACCACTGCTCTGGTTCACTAAGTAGCTAACCACTACTCTGGTTCACTAAGTAGCTAACCACTACTCTGGTTCACTAACCAGCTAACCACTACTCTGGTTCACTAAGTAGCTAACCACTACTCTGGTTCATTAAGTAGCTAACCACTACTCTGGTTCACAAACTAGCTAACCACTACTCTGGTTCACTAAGTAGCTAACCACTACTCTGGTTCACTAAGTAGCTAACCACTACTCTGGTTCACTAACCAGCTAACCACTACTCTGGTTCACTAAGTAGCTAACCACTACTCTGGTTCACTAAGTAGCTAACCACTACTCTGGTTCACTAAGTAGCTAACCGCTACTCTGGTTCACTAAGTAGCTAACCACTACTCTGGTTCACTAAGTAGCTAACCACAACTCTGGTTCACTAAGTCGCTAACCACTACTCTGGTTCACTAAGTCGCTAAACACTACTCTGGTTCACTAAGTAGCTAACCACTACTCTGGTTCACTAACCAGCTAACCACTACTCTGGTTCACTAAGTAGCTAACCACTACTCTGGTTCACTAAGTAGCTAACCACTACTCTGGTTCACTAAGTCGCTAACCACTACTCTGGTTCACTAAGTAGCTAACCACTACTCTGGTTCACTAACCAGCTAACCACTAGTCTGGTTCACTAAGTAGCTAACCACTACTCTGGTTAACTAACCAGCTAACCACTACTCTGGTTCACTAAGTAGCTAACCACTACTCTGGTTCACTAAGTAGCTAACCACTACTCTGGTTCACTAAGTAGCTAACCACTACTCTGGTTCACCAAGTAGCTAACCACTACTCTGGTTAACTAACCAGCTAACCACTACTCTGGTTCACTAAGTAGCTAACCACTACTCTGGTTCACTAAGTAGCTAACCACTACTCTGGTTCACTAAGTAGCTAACCACTACTCTGGTTCACTAAGTAGCTAACCACTACTCTGGTTCACTAAGTAGCTAACCACTACTCTGGTTCACTAACCAGCTAACCACTAGTCTGGTTCACTAAGTAGCTAACCACTACTCTGGTTCACTAAGTAGCTAACCACTACTCTGGTTCACTAAGTAGCTAACCACTACTCTGGTTCACTAAGTAGCTAACCACTACTCTGGTTCACTAAGTAGCTAACCACTACTCTGGTTCACTAAGTAGCTAACCACTACTCTGGTTCACTAAGTAGCTAACCACTACTCTGGTTCACTAACCAGCTAACCACTAGTCTGGTTCACTAAGTAGCTAACCACTACTCTGGTTCACTAAGGAGCTAACCACTACTCTGGTTCACTAAGTAGCTAACCACTACTCTGGTTCACTAAGTAGCTAACCACTACTCTGGTTCACTAACCAGCTAACCACTACTCTGGTTCACTAAGTAGCTAACCACTACTCTGGTTCACTAACCAGCTAACCACTACTCTGGTTCACAAACTAGCTAACCACTACTCTGGTTCACTAAGTAGCTAACCACTACTCTGGTTCACTAAGTAGCTAACCACTACTCTGGTTCACTAAGTAGCTAACCACTACTCTGGTTCACTAACTAGCTAACCACTACTCTGGTTCACTAAGTAGCTAACCACTAGTCTGGTTCACTAAGTAGCTAACCACTACTCTGGTTCACTAACCAGCTAACCACTACTCTGGTTCACTAAGTAGCTAACCACTACTCTGGTTCACTAACCAGCTAACCACTACTCTGGTTCACTAAGTAGCTAACCACTACTCTGGTTCACTAAGTAGCTAACCACTACTCTGGTTCACTAAGTAGCTAACCACTACTCTGGTTCACTAACCAGCTAACCACTAGTCTGGTTCACTAAGTAGCTAACCACTACTCTGGTTCACTAACCAGCTAACCACTAGTCTGGTTCACTAAGTAGCTAACCACTAGTCTGGTTCACTAAGTAGCTAACCACTACTCTGGTTCACTAACCAGCTAACCACTACTCTGGTTCACTAAGTAGCTAACCGCTACTCTGGTTCACTAAGTAGCTAACCACTACTCTGGTTCAGTAAGTAGCTAACCGCTACTCTGGTTCACTAAGTAGCTAACCACTACTCTGGTTCACTAAGTAGCTAACCACTACTCTGGTTCACTAAGTAGCTAACCGCTACTCTGGTTCACTAAGTAGCTAACCGCTACTCTGGTTCACTAAGTAGCTAACCACTACTCTGGTTCACTAAGTAGCTAACCGCTACTCTGGTTCACTAACCAGCTAACCACTACTCTGGTTCACTAAGTAGCTAACCACTACTCTGGTTCACTAAGTAGCTAACCACTACTCTGGTTCACTAAGTAGCTAACCACTACTCTGGTTCACTAAGTAGCTAACCACTACTCTGGTTCACTAAGTAACTAACCACTACTCTGGTTCACTAAGTAGCTAACCACTACTCTGGTTCACTAAGGAGCTAACCACTACTCTGGTTCACTAAGTAGCTAACCACTACTCTGGTTCACTAAGTAGCTAACCACTACTCTGGTTCACTAAGTAGCTAACCACTACTCTGGTTCACTAAGTAGCTAACCACTACTCTGGTTCACTAAGTAGCTAACCACTACTCTGGTTCACTAAGTAGCTAACCACTACTCTGGTTCACTAACCAGCTAACCACTACTCTGGTTCACTAAGTAGCTAACCACTACTCTGGTTCACTAAGTAGCTAACCACTACTCTGGTTCACTAACCAGCTAACCACTACTCTGGTTCACTAAGTAGCTAACCACTACTCTGGTTCACTAAGTAGCTAACCACTACTCTGGTTCACTAAGTAGCTAACCACTACTCTGGTTCACTAAGTAGCTAACCACTACTCTGGTTCACTAAGTAGCTAACCACTACTCTGGTTCACTAAGTAGCTAACCACTACTCTGGTTCACTAAGTAGCTAACCACTACTCTGGTTCACTAAGTAGCTAACCACTACTCTGGTTCACTAACTAGCTAACCACTACTCTGGTTCACTAAGTAGCTAACCACTACTCTGGTTCACTAAGTAGCTAACCACTACTCTGGTTCACTAAGTAGCTAACCACTACTCTGGTTCACTAAGTAGCTAACCACTACTCTGGTTCACTAAGTAGCTAACCACTACTCTGGTTCACTAAGTAGCTAACCACTACTCTGGTTCACTAAGTAGCTAACCACTACTCTGGTTCACTAAGTAGCTAACCACTACTCTGGTTCACTAACCAGCTAACCACTACTCTGGTTCACTAAGTAGCTAACCACTACTCTGGTTCACTAAGTAGCTAACCACTACTCTGGTTCACTAAGTAGCTACTCTGGTTCACTAAGTAGCTAACCACTACTCTGGTTCACTAAGTAGCTAACCACTACTCTGGTTCACTAAGTAGCTAACCACTACTCTGGTTCACTAAGTAGCTAACCACTACTCTGGTTCACTAAGTAGCTAACCACTACTCTGGTTCACTAAGTAGCTAACCACTACTCTGGTTCACTAACCAGCTAACCACTACTCTGGTTCACTAAGTAGCTAACCACTACTCTGGTTCACTAAGTAGCTAACCACTACTCTGGTTCACTAAGTAGCTACTCTGGTTCACTAAGTAGCTAACCACTACTCTGGTTCACTAAGTAGCTAACCACTACTCTGGTTCACTAAGTAGCTAACCGCTACTCTGGTTCACTAAGTAGCTAACCACTACTCTGGTTCACTAAGTAGCTAACCACTACTCTGGTTCACTAAGTAGCTAACCGCTACTCTGGTTCACTAAGTAGCTAACCGCTACTCTGGTTCACTAAGTAGCTAACCACTACTCTGGTTCACTAAGTAGCTAACCGCTACTCTGGTTCACTAACCAGCTAACCACTACTCTGGTTCACTAAGTAGCTAACCACTACTCTGGTTCACTAAGTAGCTAACCACTACTCTGGTTCACTAAGTAGCTAACCACTACTCTGGTTCACTAAGTAGCTAACCACTACTCTGGTTCACTAAGTAGCTAACCACTACTCTGGTTCACTAAGTAACTAACCACTACTCTGGTTCACTAAGTAGCTAACCACTACTCTGGTTCACTAAGGAGCTAACCACTACTCTGGTTCACTAAGTAGCTAACCACTACTCTGGTTCACTAAGTAGCTAACCACTACTCTGGTTCACTAAGTAGCTAACCACTACTCTGGTTCACTAAGTAGCTAACCACTACTCTGGTTCACTAAGTAGCTAACCACTACTCTGGTTCACTAACCAGCTAACCACTACTCTGGTTCACTAAGTAGCTAACCACTACTCTGGTTCACTAACCAGCTAACCACTAGTCTGGTTCACTAAGTAGCTAACCACTACTCTGGTTAACTAACCAGCTAACCACTACTCTGGTTCACTAAGTAGCTAACCACTACTCTGGTTCACTAAGTAGCTAACCACTACTCTGGTTCACTAAGTAGCTAACCACTACTCTGGTTCACTAAGTAGCTAACCACTACTCTGGTTCACTAAGTAGCTAACCACTACTCTGGTTCACTAACCAGCTAACCACTAGTCTGGTTCACTAAGTAGCTAACCACTACTCTGGTTCACTAAGTAGCTAACCACTACTCTGGTTCACTAAGTAGCTAACCACTACTCTGGTTCACTAACCAGCTAACCACTACTCTGGTTCACTAAGTAGCTAACCACTACTCTGGTTCACTAACCAGCTAACCACTACTCTGGTTCACAAACTAGCTAACCACTACTCTGGTTCACTAAGTAGCTAACCACTACTCTGGTTCACTAAGTAGCTAACCACTACTCTGGTTCACTAAGTAGCTAACCACTACTCTGGTTCACTAACTAGCTAACCACTACTCTGGTTCACTAAGTAGCTAACCACTAGTCTGGTTCACTAAGTAGCTAACCACTACTCTGGTTCACTAACCAGCTAACCACTACTCTGGTTCACTAAGTAGCTAACCACTACTCTGGTTCACTAACCAGCTAACCACTACTCTGGTTCACTAAGTAGCTAACCACTACTCTGGTTCACTAAGTAGCTAACCACTACTCTGGTTCACTAAGTAGCTAACCACTACTCTGGTTCACTAACCAGCTAACCACTAGTCTGGTTCACTAAGTAGCTAACCACTACTCTGGTTCACTAACCAGCTAACCACTAGTCTGGTTCACTAAGTAGCTAACCACTAGTCTGGTTCACTAAGTAGCTAACCACTACTCTGGTTCACTAACCAGCTAACCACTACTCTGGTTCACTAAGTAGCTAACCACTACTCTGGTTCACTAACCAGCTAACCACTACTCTGGTTCACTAAGTAGCTAACCACTACTCTGGTTCACTAACCAGCTAACCACTACTCTGGTTCACAAACTAGCTAACCACTACTCTGGTTCACTAAGTAGCTAACCACTACTCTGGTTCACTAAGTAGCTAACCACTACTCTGGTTCACTAACTAGCTAACCACTACTCTGGTTCACTAAGTAGCTAACCACTAGTCTGGTTCACTAAGTAGCTAACCACTACTCTGGTTCACTAACCAGCTAACCACTACTCTGGTTCACTAAGTAGCTAACCACTACTCTGGTTCACTAACCAGCTAACCACTACTCTGGTTCACTAAGTAGCTAACCACTACTCTGGTTCACTAAGTAGCTAACCACTACTCTGGTTCACTAAGTAGCTAACCACTACTCTGGTTCACTAACCAGCTAACCACTAGTCTGGTTCACTAAGTAGCTAACCACTACTCTGGTTCACTAACCAGCTAACCACTAGTCTGGTTCACTAAGTAGCTAACCACTAGTCTGGTTCACTAAGTAGCTAACCACTACTCTGGTTCACTAACCAGCTAACCACTACTCTGGTTCACTAAGTAGCTAACCGCTACTCTGGTTCACTAAGTAGCTAACCACTACTCTGGTTCAGTAAGTAGCTAACCGCTACTCTGGTTCACTAAGTAGCTAACCACTACTCTGGTTCACTAAGTAGCTAACCACTACTCTGGTTCACTAAGTAGCTAACCGCTACTCTGGTTCACTAAGTAGCTAACCGCTACTCTGGTTCACTAAGTAGCTAACCACTACTCTGGTTCACTAAGTAGCTAACCGCTACTCTGGTTCACTAACCAGCTAACCACTACTCTGGTTCACTAAGTAGCTAACCACTACTCTGGTTCACTAAGTAGCTAACCACTACTCTGGTTCACTAAGTAGCTAACCACTACTCTGGTTCACTAAGTAGCTAACCACTACTCTGGTTCACTAAGTAACTAACCACTACTCTGGTTCACTAAGTAGCTAACCACTACTCTGGTTCACTAAGGAGCTAACCACTACTCTGGTTCACTAAGTAGCTAACCACTACTCTGGTTCACTAAGTAGCTAACCACTACTCTGGTTCACTAAGTAGCTAACCACTACTCTGGTTCACTAAGTAGCTAACCACTACTCTGGTTCACTAAGTAGCTAACCACTACTCTGGTTCACTAACCAGCTAACCACTACTCTGGTTCACTAAGTAGCTAACCACTACTCTGGTTCACTAAGTAGCTAACCACTACTCTGGTTCACTAACCAGCTAACCACTACTCTGGTTCACTAAGTAGCTAACCACTACTCTGGTTCACTAAGTAGCTAACCACTACTCTGGTTCACTAAGTAGCTAACCACTACTCTGGTTCACTAAGTAGCTAACCACTACTCTGGTTCACTAAGTAGCTAACCACTACTCTGGTTCACTAAGTAGCTAACCACTACTCTGGTTCACTAAGTAGCTAACCACTACTCTGGTTCACTAAGTAGCTAACCACTACTCTGGTTCACTAACTAGCTAACCACTACTCTGGTTCACTAAGTAGCTAACCACTACTCTGGTTCACTAAGTAGCTAACCACTACTCTGGTTCACTAAGTAGCTAACCACTACTCTGGTTCACTAAGTAGCTAACCACTACTCTGGTTCACTAAGTAGCTAACCACTACTCTGGTTCACTAAGTAGCTAACCACTACTCTGGTTCACTAAGTAGCTAACCACTACTCTGGTTCACTAACCAGCTAACCACTACTCTGGTTCACTAAGTAGCTAACCACTACTCTGGTTCACTAAGTAGCTAACCACTACTCTGGTTCACTAAGTAGCTACTCTGGTTCACTAAGTAGCTAACCACTACTCTGGTTCACTAAGTAGCTAACCACTACTCTGGTTCACTAAGTAGCTAACCGCTACTCTGGTTCACTAAGTAGCTAACCACTACTCTGGTTCACTAAGTAGCTAACCACTACTCTGGTTCACTAAGTAGCTAACCGCTACTCTGGTTCACTAAGTAGCTAACCGCTACTCTGGTTCACTAAGTAGCTAACCACTACTCTGGTTCACTAAGTAGCTAACCGCTACTCTGGTTCACTAACCAGCTAACCACTACTCTGGTTCACTAAGTAGCTAACCACTACTCTGGTTCACTAAGTAGCTAACCACTACTCTGGTTCACTAAGTAGCTAACCACTACTCTGGTTCACTAAGTAGCTAACCACTACTCTGGTTCACTAAGTAGCTAACCACTACTCTGGTTCACTAAGTAGCTAACCACTACTCTGGTTCACTAAGTAGCTAACCACTACTCTGGTTCACTAAGTAGCTAACCACTACTCTGGTTCACTAAGTAGCTAACCACTACTCTGGTTCACTAAGTAGCTAACCACTACTCTGGTTCACTAAGTAGCTAACCACTACTCTGGTTCACTAAGTAGCTAACCACTACTCTGGTTCACTAAGTAGCTAACCACTACTCTGGTTCACTAAGTAGCTAACCACTACTCTGGTTCACTAAGTAGCTAACCACTACTCTGGTTCACTAACTAGCTAACCACTACTCTGGTTCACTAAGTAGCTAACCACTACTCTGGTTCACTAAGTAGCTAACCACTACTCTGGTTCACTAAGTAGCTAACCACTACTCTGGTTCACTAAGTAGCTAACCACTACTCTGGTTCACTAAGTAGCTAACCACTACTCTGGTTCACTAAGTAGCTAACCACTACTCTGGTTCACTAAGTAGCTAACCACTACTCTGGTTCACTAAGTAGCTAACCACTACTCTGGTTCACTAAGTAGCTAACCACTACTCTGGTTCACTAAGTAGCTAACCACTACTCTGGTTCACTAAGTAGCTAACCACTACTCTGGTTCACTAAGTAGCTAACCACTACTCTGGTTCACTAAGTAGCTAACCACTACTCTGGTTCACTAAGTAGCTAACCACTACTCTGGTTCACTAAGTAGCTAACCACTACTCTGGTTCACTAAGTAGCTAACCACTACTCTGGTTCACTAAGTAGCTAACCACTACTCTGGTTCACTAAGTAGCTAACCACTACTCTGGTTCACTAAGTAGCTAACCACTACTCTGGTTCACTAAGTAGCTAACCACTACTCTGGTTCACTA
This sequence comes from Cololabis saira, assembly GCF_033807715.1. NCBI lineage: Eukaryota > Metazoa > Chordata > Actinopteri > Beloniformes > Belonidae > Cololabis > Cololabis saira. Next base: position 34,519,471 of record NC_084608.1, read on the forward strand.
AGTAGCTAACCACTACTCTGGTTCACTAACTAGCTAACCACTACTCTGGTTCACTAAGTAGCTAACCACTACTCTGGTTCACTAAGTAGCTAACCACTACTCTGGTTCACTAAGTAGCTAACCACTACTCTGGTTCACTAAGTAGCTAACCACTACTCTGGTTCACTAAGTAGCTAACCACTACTCTGGTTCACTAAGTAGCTAACCACTACTCTGGTTCACTAAGTAGCTAACCACTACTCTGGTTCACTAACCAGCTAACCACTACTCTGGTTCACTAAGTAGCTAACCACTACTCTGGTTCACTAAGTAGCTAACCACTACTCTGGTTCACTAAGTAGCTACTCTGGTTCACTAAGTAGCTAACCACTACTCTGGTTCACTAAGTAGCTAACCGCTACTCTGGTTCACTAAGTAGCTAACCGCTACTCTGGTTCACTAAGTAGCTAACCACTACTCTGGTTCACTAAGTAGCTAACCACTACTCTGGTTCACTAAGTAGCTAACCACTACTCTGGTTCACTAAGTAGCTAACCACTACTCTGGTTCACTAAGTAGCTAACCACTACTCTGGTTCACTAAGTAGCTAACCACTACTCTGGTTCACTAAGTAGCTAACCACTACTCTGGTTCACTAAGTAGCTAACCACTACTCTGGTTCACTAACCAGCTAACCACTACTCTGGTTCACTAAGTAGCTAACCGCTACTCTGGTTCACTAAGTAGCTAACCACTACTCTGGTTCACTAAGTAGCTAACCACTACTCTGGTTCACTAAGTAGCTAACCACTACTCTGGTTCACTAAGTAGCTAACCGCTACTCTGGTTCACTAAGTAGCTAACCGCTACTCTGGTTCACTAAGTAGCTAACCGCTACTCTGGTTCACTAAGTAGCTAACCACTACTCTGGTTCACTAAGTAGCTAACCACTACTCTGGTTCACTAAGTAGCTAACCACTACTCTGGTTCACTAAGTAGCTAACCACTACTCTGGTTCACTAAGTAGCTAACCACTACTCTGGTTCACTAAGTAGCTAACCACTACTCTGGTTCACTAAGTAGCTAACCACTACTCTGGTTCACTAAGTAGCTAACCACTACTCTGGTTCACTAACCAGCTAACCACTACTCTGGTTCACTAAGTAGCTAACCACTACTCTGGTTCACTAAGTAGCTAACCACTACTCTGGTTCACTAAGTAGCTAACCACTACTCTGGTTCACTAAGTAGCTAACCACTACTCTGGTTCACTAAGTAGCTAACCACTACTCTGGTTCACTAAGTAGCTAACCACTACTCTGGTTCACTAAGTAGCTAACCGCTACTCTGGTTCACTAACCAGCTAACCACTACTCTGGTTCACTAAGTAGCTAACCACTACTCTGGTTCACTAAGTAGCTAACCACTACTCTGGTTCACTAAGTAGCTATATACATATATATTTGTGTGCGTGTGTGTGTATATGTGTGTGTTGGTTCCACACCTGGTTTCCTCCTTCAACGTCGTCACCAGCGTTTCCTGTAAAACACAAACCAAGAGATGAGACGCTCAATTACCCCTGATTTCTCTCTATTACCCCTGAACTCTCTCTATTACCCCTGAACTCTCTCTATTACCCCTGAACTCTCTCTATTACCCCTGAACTCTCTCTATTACCCCTGAACTCTCTCTATTACCCCCCCCCTAACTCACCTCAGGTTTGCAGATCTTGTGTCGGTCGTCCTGCAGAAGAAACAGAGATGGATCAGTAATCTGAAGTTCTGACCCCCGTGACCCCCGAGAGAAATAATCCAAAATAATCCGTTCTCCATCTTTTGTTTTGATAATAAAAAACAGAAAACGGATCGTTATCTTTTATCCGATTTCATTGATGTGTTTGAAAATCTAAATTGTGAATTAAAACAGCGAGTGGAAACTCTTTTCTCTATTTCCTGTTGGTTTCCAAGGAAACTGAAAACAAGGATTGCACATGTGCAGTAATAAATAAAGAAAGTTGTTTCTGGTTCTTTTGTTGATCAGATTGAACATTAACAGTTTTAGATGTTTTTAATGTTGAAACAGAAAATAAATCAAATATGAAACCTGGGAGTGAAACATGAGTTTAATCTTCACTCATGAAACTGCAGTGATTGTTGTGACAGTCGTTCAGCTGCAGCGTCCAATCAATAATCAATAACATGGACTGAACTCTAACATACTGTTGGAAACGAAGAGGAAAGAGAGAAAAGAGTTTTACACTCGCTGTTTTAATTCACAATTTAGATTTTCAAACACATCAAGGAAAACGGAAAACGGATAATGATCCGTTTTCTGTTTTTTATTATCAAAACAAAAGATGTGGAACGGATTATTTTGGATTATTTCTCTATTTTTATTTTGTCATTTCAAAACAAAAAACGGATGGCAGCGAAGTCCACGGACCCCCCGGAGCCCCCCCCCCCACCCACCGGGTGCAGCTCTCCTCCTCTCCTCCCCCCCCACCCCCGGGTGCCCCCCACCCACCGGGTGCAGCTCTCCTCCCCCCCCCACCCCCGGGTGCCCCCCACCCACCGGGTGCAGCTCTCCGATCACCATCTCTCCAGCCATCTCCCGGGCGTCACTGGAATGTCCAACGTCCTCAAAACTCTCTGTGGCGTTTCCTCCGGCCTGCTCCCGCAGAACCTCCTCCCCCCCGGGGTGCTGCAGAAATACACGGATCAATACAATCAATACAATCAATACATATCAATACAGGAACCTCCTCCCCCCCGGGGTGCTGCAGAAATACACGGATCAATACAATCAATACAATCAATACATATCAATACAGGAACCTCCTCCCCCCCGGGGTGCTGCAGAAATACACGGATCAATACAATCAATACAATCAATACATATCAATACAGGAACCTCCTCCCCCCCGGGGTGCTGCAGAAATACACGGATCAATACAATCAATACAATCAATACATATCAATACAGGAACCTCCTCCCCCCCGGGGTGCTGCAGGAATACACGGATCAATACAATCAATACAATCAATACATATCAATACAGGAACCTCCTCCCCCCCGGGGTGCTGCAGGAACACATGGATCAATACAATCAATATGGATCAATACAAGAACCTCCTCCCCCCCGGGGTGCTGCAGGAACACACGGATCAATACAATCAATATATATCAATATATATCAATACAAGAACCTCCTCCCCCCCGGGGTGCTGCAGGAACACACGGATCAATACAATCAATACAATCAATATATATCAATATATATCAATACAAGAACCCCCTCCCCCCCGGGGTGCTGCAGAAACATTTATATATGTATTAATACAATAAATATATTACAATAAATATGATATAGTATATATTAAAAATGCATATATATATATGCCTTAGGCTTCTACCAACATGGTATTAACCATTAATATATATATTTTAGGGATGGGCGGTATGGACTAAAACATTTATCACCATAATTTCTGGCATTTATCCTGATAACGATAAAAATGACAATAAAAAAAATACCAATTCAACTCCACCTTTTCAACTATAAATCTATCTCACTCTCAGATCCGCCATGTTTGTTACACAAAAACATCATCAACGGGAATTTATCCTTTTTTCTTTCTTTCTTTCTTTCTTTCTTTCTTTCTTTCTTTCTTTCTTTCTTTCTTTCTTTCTTTCTTTCTTTCTTTCTTTCTTTCTTTCTTTCTTTCTTTCTTTCTTTCTTTCTTTCTTTCTTTCTTTCTTTCTTTCAGGCTCATTTCCTTCCTTCCCTATTTTTTTCCCTTCCTTCCTTCCTTCCTTCCTTCCTTCCTTCCTTCCTTCCTTCCTTCCTTCCTTCCTTCCTTCCTTCCTTCCTTCCTTCCTTCCTTCCTTCCTTCCTTCCTTCCTTCCTTCCTTCCTTCCTTCCTTCCTTCCTTCCTTCCTTCCTTCCTTCACATACGTTGTGCGTGGATTTAACACAGAACTATAAATCAGTTTTACACAAAAACATCATCAACAGGAATTTATCATTTTTACCGTGAGATACAAATTCTTACCGTGGGGAATTTTTTTGACGGTTTATCGTGAACGGTAAAATATCACCCATTCCTAATATATTTTTACACATTTGTTTCCAATCAACAGAAGAAAGCTCTCCGGGTCTTTAAGGGATTCAAGTGGATTTAAAAACCAAACATCATCATCTTTACGTCAGCGTCTTCCACCTTTAGCCCTGGATGAGAGAAAAGCAGAGCAGAAAAGCAGAGCAGGTCCCGCTTGGAATTGTGATTTTTTCCCTTTTTTTTTAATGTGTCAAGTTTTAAGCCTGGCTTATGGAAGCATTTCCACCAGTAAAAGAACAAAAATAAGATGAAATCTTAGCCTTAAAAATAAAAATATCCCCACGGTAAGTCATAATTATGAGATAAAAGTCATAATTATAAGATAGAAAAGTCAAAATTATGAGATATAAATAAATTATAAATAAATGATGAGATATAACATCAAAATTATGAGATAGAAAGTCATAATTATGACTGGAAATGTATCGGGAGCCAAAAAAAGTGATGGGATCGTGAAAAATCGGGATCGGCAGAAACTCAAACTCAAGTGATCGGGAGTTAAAAAATCCTGATGGGGACAAACCTAAAAATAAGTGTGTTAATGCACAGCTCTGCTCATGTACGCGTGTGAATGAGTGAACGTTTATCTGGGAGGGAATATGTCAAAAATCATAAAGATTGTGCACTTGGGGACAAGTTTTTGATATCTGACATGGTGTTAGTTATGGACATAAAGTTTTCAAAAACCACCGCAAACCAATTGGGACGGCCCCCTAGTGGCCGGTTTGCAGAACATTCAAGATGAATCAATAAGCGAGGCGCTAGAGGCAGAATTGTAGGTGTTAGTGAGTTTAAACATGCACACCTGATGTTTTTTGTGTATTATTTTAATACAATCCTTGCTTTTTTAATACATTTCTTGCTTTAACATACTGTATATAAAGTGTTCTCCCCTCAGTGTCTGTACAGCCGCCCTGATGATCGTCCAGTGTGATGTGGATCTACGAGCCAATAAGATTCTGCTCCTGTCGTTACATAACCAAAATACAAACCACGTCCACAATTATAAAACCGTGTAACTGCATGAGCGTCCGACTATCGTAGCACTGCGTGACATCGTCTCTCTGTCCATCTCCTCCAGCAGCTGAACTTTATTGAGGTTTTTGTAGTGAAATGAGGAGGAATCATAGAGATAACTTCTCATTTCAACTAACTGGATCAGCCGTTCCTCATCATGTTTCCTAGGGCTGGGCGATATATCCAGATTTTAATATATATCGATATATTTTCAAACGCGATATGGTACGAGACCATTTTTTTTTTTTTATGATTTTGATATAGCTTATTTTGTGACAAATTGACTTGAATGTTTTATTTGAGATTTGCACAAATGTTTTGTTATTTGCACTAGTGATGCACCGATTGTTCGGTAACCGAAATTGTTCGGCCGAAAATGGCAAAAAAACAGTTTCGGTGTTCGGTGGAATAAGTGGGAAAAAAACCGAACAATTAATAACGGCGTTGTAATATAAATAGACTGGCCGCTGCGTAATGGTTGCGCACCACATAAATTGTTGGCCAACCAAAAACTAACCACATAAGAATTTAACTAACATTCACCAGCAGGTGGAACCAAAACAACATAAATCAATCTATTACAGGTGCGTTTAGATGATGAAATCAAACGTGGAAGAGCGTGGAGTGAAGTGGTGCAAACATGTCAGCAGTGTGGAAGTATTTTAGAGTGGCAAAGAATAATATAAGAATGGCTGTTTGCAATGAATGTTCTGCTCAAATATCTAGAGGGGGCACATCTGCAAAGTCTTTCAGCACTACAAGTTTGATTTATCATTTGAAATGATAAAAAAATGTATTTTGCTAATTTATTTATTTTAAGTTATTGTTCTTTGCTGGTATAATGTCTGCTGGAATATTTAAGAAATGCTGGGAAATTTAAAAAAAATTCAGTTTTTTATGTTCAACAAATGTTTTCTACCTTGTAATTTTGTAAAATATTTTTTTCTTTTAAAAGCATGCCTAAATCACATTTATTTGATTTGTGCAATGGTGAAAAAATTGGCAAAATAAATGAAAAACTGTGAAGAACCATGTTCGGTATTGTTCGGTATTCGGCCAAGTGTTTATTATTATTTTCGGTTTCGGTTTCGGTTTCGGCCACAAATTTTCATTTCGGTGCATCACTAATTTGCACAACTATCAACCTCAGTTGAAAAGTCTGCCTGTTACTGTCTACATTGTATTAATTGCACAGTGTATTTTAATTTAATTGTTATGCAGGAAAGGGATATTTGTTTTATTTTATTCAAGAAGCATTTTTATTCTACATATGCAGGCAGTTTATTTTTATTTCATTTGTTTTATACATTTTGATATTGTGCAGACCTCTGTTAATAAAGGTAACTGTGTGACATTTGGCACGAGGCTTTGTATTAAAACTGACTGTTTTTTTAAGGGTTTGCCTCAGAAAAAATGAAGCTAACAGAGATGCTAACAGAGATGCTATGCTATAATGCTTTGGGGGAAACCCCAATTATGGCACAGAAAAAATATCTATATATATCGAGTATCGCCATTCAGCTAGAAAATATTGAGATACGACCATTGGTCCATATCGCCCAGCCCTACTGTTTCCTGCAGCGCTTTCAACCGGCTTTCAACGCGAGCGACAGGAAGAGAATAGAAGCAGGACGTCCGACAAATGTTCAGCTCAAAACGTCGCGCTGCGGCCAGTTAGGACAGTCCAATAGAAAATAAAGCAATTGATTTTGTCGCTGACGCTCGCTCGCGTGCAGTTATTAGGACACGGTGGAAAGGCTGATTTATGGTTCGGCGTTACACCAACTTTAACGCAGAATAGGGATGGGCGGTATGGACTAAAAAATGTATCACCATAATTTCTGTCATTTATCCTGATAACGATAAAAATGATGATAAAAAAAATACCAATTCAACTTCACCTTTTTAACTATAAATCTATCACCACGTCATCAATTTTTCTTTCTTTCTTTCTTTCTTTCTTTCTTTCTTTCTTTCTTTCTTTCTTTCTTTCTTTCTTTCTTTCTTTCTTTCTTTCTTTCTTTCTTTCTTTCTTTCTTTCTTTCTTTCTTTCTTTCTTTCTTTCTTTCTTTCTTTCTTCCTCCTTCCTCCTTTTCCTTCTTCCTTCCTTCCTTCTTCTCTTCCCTTCCTCCTTCCTTCCTCCTTTCTTCCTTCCTTCCTTCCTCCTTTCTTCCTTCCTTCCTTCCTCCTTTCTTTCTTTCTCCTTTTCCTTCTTCCTTCCTTCCTTCTTCTCTTCCCTTCCTTCCTTCCTTCCTTCCTTCCTTCCTTCCTTCCTTCCTTCCTTCCTTCCTTCCTTCCTTCCTTCCTTCCTTCCTTCCTTCCTTCCTTCCTTCCTTCCTTCCTTCCTTCCTTCTGCGTGGATTTAACACAGAACTATAAATCATCTTTACACAAATGGCGCTTTTGCATTAGTATCACCTTAGCTCGGTTCTACCCGTTTTGCGCTTTCGCACTAGGGCTGAGACGAGTAGAGCCGCTCCAAGTCGATACTTTTTTCTGTAACCATTTCAGTGAGGTTCTGAAAGCGGGCTGAGAAGGGACTATTTCTGACGTCACCACCTCCGCGCCTCTGATTGGTCGGGGGGCGGGGCCGTCAGACGTTTGAATCAGGAAGCGGGAGTCAGAGCGAGGGGACTCGCGGCGATTTTATTATAAAGCGCAAAACGTCTGTTTGGTGATCCAACTCTGAGGTGCAGATGTTCATAAACCTGGTGGCTGTCGAGAAAAAATTAAAAAAGCAATGTAGACGGGCTGTTTTTTTCTCAGCCGCTCCCGGCTCCAGCTGATTTCTCATCAGCGCCGACATGAACAAAGGTGTTGCGCAATCGAGTACGTCACAGCAGCTTCACCCAAACCTGCCCACTTCTCCCCTGGCAGTGCGAAAACACATGGGTGGAGCCGTGTAAAGCCGCGCCGAGCCGAGTCGGGCCAAGTAAGTCCTAGTGCGAAAGTGCCAAAAAACATCATCAACAGGAATTTATCATTTTTACCGTGAGATACAAATTCTCACCGTGGGGAATTTTTTTGACGGTTTACCGTGAACGGTAAAATATCAAACATTCCTAGTAAAGGCTGATTTATGGTTCCGCGTTACACCAACTTTAACACAGAACCATAATTCAGCCTTAACTCCACCGGCCGGAGCTTCCTCCATTTATTCGTACCGGTGTATCACGTCATTCACTCATTATCATAGCCCCGCCCCCTCAGAATCCACCAGCCAATCAGCACAGAGCCTCATTATCATAGCCCCGCCCCCTCAGAATCCACCAGCCAATCAGCACAGACCTCATTATCATAGCCCCGCCCACTCAGAATCCTGCATAGATAATGAGGTTAGAGAATGGGAAGATAAAGACATGGTTTAGAGGCTGAATTTCTCATTTATTTAGCCAAAACAATCAAAAGCTTGTTTTTAGGACCTTCAAGGCCTGTTTTCTGGCTGCTGCCAGCAACATGTGCAGCAGGAAGATCTGGCAGGAAGGAGTTAACGTCCTGCAGCGTCAGCCGACACCTCTGACCCACTAACGTGGACTTTGAGCAGCGTGACGGCGCTGGAGCAGCAGGACTGCACCCTGATCAATACCCGGACTGGACCAATACAGACGTATATTATGCTCTTATTTATTCATGTCATGATCTACAGGTGAAGGTCCCAACATCTGAATATATTGCAAAACTTCATTCGTAGTAAATTTAACTAAAGGTGAAACAAATACATAATTCCCCACTACATTCAAAGTGAGATATTTCTGTAGGTACGCGTAGATTTAACGCAGAACCGTGGACACGCTTTGCTACGCAGCCGCTGCTCTTCTCCCCGGAGCAACGCTTTGTCTCCTCCCCTGCTACACGTCATTCAAGCAGCCAATCAGCGCAGAGCCTCATTATCATAGCCCCCCCGCCCTGAAAATGAGCCACAGAAAAAGGCTTTAGAAGCGGAAAAAATAAAAACATGGCCCAGAGACTGAATTTCTGATTTATGTAGAAAAAACAAGCTTTAGATTGTTTTTAAGACATTCAAGGCCTGTTTAAAATATACATTAAATGCCATAATATGTCTCCTTTAAATCAATGCGTTTTGTTTTTTCATATCAAATAAACACATTTCTATTCAGTTTAGAAGTTTTGGGGATGTCCCTTTTGTTTGGCTCCTGCGCTGCTGAAATCAGGGCGTCCCTTATTTCTATTTCTGAAAGGTGGAAACCCTACCTGGGGGGAGCATGCAAACACAAACACAAACACAAACACAAACACAAACACAAACACAAACACGTGTGTAACTCCAGACTCCTGCAGAGATTTTCCAGGCAGGAAGTTTGGGACTTGAACCTGGGGGGGATTTACCCGGGTCTGACCCGGGTCCGATACCTCCGAACCAGAATTCATGATAAAAACTTAAAAAATATATAAAAGAAACCAATATTTGTTAGATTTTCTCAAAAACTTGACAGAAAAGTTCCTTTTAAACCGACAACTCGGTCCAAACCCCCAGAACCAGAATCCACATCCGTCCCCAGGAGAACACAACTTTACATTTATAGTTAAAGCGACACTATGTAACTTTTCCACCTTAATATCATATTTCCAGAGTCATTGTGATGGTACATCAACTTCCAACAGGTTTAATGAACCTCTGTCATGGTCTGAGGGGGTCTGTATCACCTTCACTGGCACTATGTAACTTTGAAGAGCATGGTAGGAACCCTGCCACACTAAAAAACTACAAATCTTTACGGCTTTGACTGCTTTACGGCATACGTCACTTCCCCCTCCTTCCCGATTCGCAGTCGAGACAAAAATGGGCGGGGCGTGGAGCTCAGAGCTCAGCAGAACCTGGTAACCCGTTGCTGTGTTGTGGCTGCAGCAGCTCCACACAACAGACATGGGGAAAAGATCCTAATGGTTTAACTTTTCAACGGTTTCCTGCTCGGAGGCAGAACCACGCAGGCCAAGTATCTGATATAACAAAGTAAAAGAGTGAAAGAGTCGTCGGCTCGGTTTGGATCGCGGCTGTAAAGACCAAACACCTTCCACACAGTAAAGCCTGAATTATGGTTCTGCGTTAAATCGACGCAGACCTACGGCGTAGGGTACGTGGCGACGCGCAACGTACGGTGCATGTCGCCGCGTACCCTACGCTGTAGGCTCTGCGTCGATTTAACGCAGTACCATAAACAGCCTTAAACCACAAACACTCACACAGACCGGGTCGCATCAAAACACGGGTTTTATTCCCCTCTTCGCCAGCTAAACGCAGTTGCTGGCCAGCTCTCTGCGGTGCAATTAACCCCAATCTTCAGATAAAACTAGTTTGTTGAGGAAAAAATATCAACTCTTATTTGTAGCTGCAGAAGAAAAAAATAATCTCACGAGGAAAACAAAAATAATCACGGCTCGGAGCCTCTTCAACATAATATAGCGGTCAAAAAAAAGAAAAGAGAAGTAAGAGGGATACAAAACATGTACTGTATGTTGTACTATTGTACTAATTTATTTATTATACACATGGGTCTTCAGTAGGGATATGGATCCAGACCGTTAATAATCATTATTTTCTCCATATACCGCTCCCTGGCTTCCTTGTTTAAGGTATCCCGGTAAATTCCAGTTCCTTTCCAGCAGTTTAACATCTTTTTTTTTGCGTTCTGTCTGTTCACTTGGTGAAACAGAAAAGCGTCCAGTCTCCTCTCATCAAAACAAATGCAGCGACGGGACAGGAGTTTTCCGGCAGTACGCGCTGGTGCTCATGGGAAATGTAGTGTTCTTTCTGGTAAAACACTACCGATTTGGTCCAAAGATGCCGCCAAACTCAGAAAAGCTGAAAGTTACGTTGTGCTGCTTTAAGTAACAGTTTCATTTAGGGAAGAGTATCAGGGCCACGTAGGAGAAAACATATTTGAGAGGGGAAGATTTGTTTTATTGTGTAATTTGAGAAAAAAGTCGAAATGTCGAGAAAAAAGTCGAAATGTCAAGAGTAAAGTTGAAATACATTTCGACTTTTTTCTCGAAATTGTACTTTAACATCAATCTCGACATTTGACTTTTTTCTCAACATTTCGACTTTTTTCTTGAAATTGTATTTCAACACTAATCTCAACATTTGACTTTTTTTCTCGACTTTTTCAACTTTTTTCTCGACATTTCAACTTTTTTCTCGACATTTCGACTTTTTTCTCGTCATTTTTTACTTTTTTTCTCGACTTTTTCAACTTTTTTCTTGACTTTTTCAACTTTTTTTCAACTTTTTTCTCGACATTTCAACTTTTTTCTCGACATTTCGACTTTTTTCTCGACATTTCGACTTTTTTCTCATCATTTGACTTTTTTCTCGTCATTTTTTACTTTTTTTCTCGACATTTCAACTTTTTTCTCGACATTTTAACTTTTTTCTCGACATTTCGACTTTTTTCTCGACTTTTTCAACTTTTTTCTCGACTTTTTCAACTTTTTTTCTACTTTTTTCTCGACATTTCGACTTTTTTCTCAACATTTCGAATTTTTTCTCGAAATTGTACTTTTTCTCAAGATTTTGACTTTTTTCTCAAAATTGTACTTTTTTCTCGACATTTCAACTTATTTCTCGACATTTCAACTTTTTTCTCAACATTTCGACTTTTTTCTCGACATTTCGACTTTTTTCTCTAAATTGTATTTCAACACTAATCTCAACATTTGACTTTTTTCTCGACATTTTCAACTTTTTTCTCGTCATTTGACTTTTCTCTCGTCATTTTCAACTTTTTTCTCGACTTTTCAACTTTTTTCTCAAAATTGTACTTTTTTCTCAAAATTGTACTTTTTTCTCAACATTTTGACTTTTTTCTCAACATTTTGACTTTTTTCTGGACATTTTCGACTTTTTTCTCGTCATTTGACTTTTCTCTCGTCATTTTCGACTTTTTCAACTTTTTTTTTACTTTTTTTTCGACATTTCACCTTTTTTCTCAACATTTCGAGTTTTTTTTCGACATTTTGACTTTTTTCTCAACATTTCAACTTTTTCCTCAACTTTTTTCTTAACATTTCAACTTTTTTTTCGACATTTCAACTTTTTTCTCAAAATTGTACTTTTTTCTCAACATTTTGACTTTTCTCTCGTCATTTTCGACTTTTTCAACTTTTTTTTAACTTTTTTTTCAACATTTCACCTTTTTTCTCAACATTTCGACTTTTTTCTCAACATTTCGACTTTTTTCTCAACATTTCAACTTTTTTTTCGACATTTTGACTTTTTTCTCAACATTTGAACTTTTTTCTCAACATTTTCGACTTTTTTCTTGACATTTCGACTTTTTTCTCAACATTTCGACTGTTTTCTCAACTTTTTTCTCTACATTTTCGACTTTTTTCTCGTCATTTCGACTTTTTTCTCAACATTTTGACTTTTTTTCAACTTTTTTCTCTACATTTTCGACTTTTTTCTCAACTTTTTTCTCGAAGTGCATAATGAAAATAAAATCTTCCTCCTCTAAAATATAATTGTTATGTTTATCCTGATACTCCGTATTAATTTGACCAGCTGTTTCAAACACATTAAGGACTGAAACTCCCATTAAACTCCCATTAAAGTTGGTGATAACAGTGTGCTCCGGGGCTCGAACCCTCACCTCCTCCAGGAAGCGGGTCACGTCGTAGACCTTGTTGTGGATGATGATCCAGGTGGACTTGAAGGAGTTCTGCTGGGAGATCTCGTCCAGCCGGTAGTACTTGACTCCCGCCGGCCCCTCCGGCCCCGCGGGCTCCGCACGCTCGGACATTTGCGGGAGAAGTCGGGGAAGTCGCTGGTGTGAACTCTCGGAGGAAACGCAGTTATATTTTATATAATCCGTGACTCCGCACTAAAGCCTCCCGACATTTGCCCCAGAAAGAGCCGCAACTTTCAGCGCTTCATCATTTCTCAAGGTAACTGCGGGAGAAAACCACTTCCGGCAGCTGCTTTCAAAATAAAACATCTGCTCCAGCTCTCATTTCTACGACGGAGTATTAGGGCCAAACTAAGACAAAAAAAATGGGAAATTACGAGAATAAAGTCATAATACAATGAGAATAAAGTCGTAAAATTACGAGAATAAAGTCATAATGATGCGAGAATAAAGTCATAATATTACGAGAATAATGTCGTAACATTACTAGAATAACGTCGTAAAATTACGAGAATAAAGTCGTAAAATTACGAGAATAAAGTCGTAACATTATGAGAATAAAGTCGTAATATTACGAGAATAAAATCGTAATATTAAATATATTATAAATATACAAATATAACTTCACAAGATGCTCAATATTCAACATTTTAACACACTCTTCCTGTTAGAGTTCTCATAAATTAACACTTTATTCTTGTAATATTACGACTTTATTCTCATAAATTGCGACTTTATTCTCGTAATGTTACAACTTTATTTTCGTAATATGACAACTTTATTCTCATAATATGACGACTTTATTCTCATATTACTTTATTCTCGTAATGTTACGAGTTTATTCTCGTAATATTACGACTTTATTCTCATAAATTACGACTTTATTCTCGTAATATTACGACTTTATTCTATTACGACTTTATTCTCGCAACATTATGACTTTATTCTCGTAATTTCCTTTTTGTTTGGCCCTAATACTCCGTCGTAGATATGTGTGGCGACTGCACTAACGCTATTTCTACATTATTGGAGGATTGACTCCAGTGCTACTAACTAGTCCCTAACTAGTCCTCTAGCAGAATAACCAGCTCCAACACCCCCCTCCACCTCAGAAAAGGAATGAAGAGTAAATGTTACTGATTTAAATTGGACTGAATTTGGAGATGAAACCTGAATTTTAAATATTAAAGGTTGAAATTACATTATATACCATTAAAGTCAGATTACACCGTATATCAGCATCACTGAAATGGACCTGATGCTTAATCAATCACAACAATATTTAAATATTATTGATATATTTATTCCAACAAGGCCGTTATAAACACATAACTGTAATTAAATACAGACACACGCAGATGCACCAAAACATATATGTATATATATATATATATATATATATATATATATATATATATATATATATATATATATATATATATATATATATATATATATATATATATATATATATTATCATACATATATACCATACATATATATATAACATGTATATTTATATTTTCTCCTATTTCCTGCACTATAGTTGTGTTTAGATCTGTTCATAAATGTCTTTTTACATTATTTATTCTTTTATGGACACTTATCTTGGTTAAATGTTTATTTTAGCTGCACTGTTCATTTTCTGCCCCGTGTGCCTTTATCTTTATTTATTTTATTTTTATGTGCCTTTATTTTGAAACGCTTCCGGTCAGATCGTATTTATCCATCGTCGCTTCACGGCGCTTCCGCGCCGCTGTTGCCAAACTTTGGTTCCGCCCCCAACCATCGTTCCTGTGCGGTCATTGGCCAGTTACGGCTCCAGGGGATCTCTGATTGGCCGTCGCGCCTGTCAATCATCGCGAGCACCGTCGGGGGAGAAAGAGGATAAAGTTCATGGAAGTTCAACAGTTTTCAAGGAAACCTCCTCCTTCTCACGCACCGCACGTAATGAGTGCTCTATTAACTACTGGACGGGGTTCCAGCCTGTTTTATTCCTGTCAAATACACTCATTGTATAATTCAAGCAGGAAAGTACGACGGAGTATTAGAATCAGAATAGAATCAGAATACTTTATTATCAATGTACCTGGGTACTGTGAGATTAGAGGTAGCATCACCTCTCCGGTGCAAGATAAATAGCAGTAGTAGTATTAGCAGTATTAGGGCCAAACTAAGACAAAAAAATTACGAGTATAAAGTCATAATATTACGAGAATAAAGTCGTAATATTTTGAGAATAAAGTCGTAATATATTATAAATGTATAAATATAACTTCACAAGATGCTCAATATTCCTCATTTTAACACAGGGAGAAGATGCTCTTCCTGTTAGAGTTCTCATAAATTACCACTTTATTTTCATAATATTACGACTTTATTCTCATAAATTACCACTTTATTCTCGTAATATTACGACTTTATTCTCGTAATGTTACAACTTTATTCTTGTAATGTAACAACTTTATTCTCGTAATTTTACGACTTTATTCTCGTAATTTTACCACTTTATTCTCGTAATGTTACGACTTTATTCTCGTAATTTTACGACTTTATTCTCGTAATTTTACCACTTTATTCTCGTAATGTTACGACTTTATTCTCGTAATTTTACGACTTTATTCTCGTAATTTTACCACTTTATTCTCGTAATGTTACGACTTTATTCTCGTAATTTTACGACTTTATTCTCGTAATATTACGACTTTATTCTATTACGACTTTATTCTCGTAATTTTACGACTTTATTCTCGTAATTTTACCACTTTATTCTCGTAATTTTACGACTTTATTCTCGTAATTTTACAACTTTATTCTCGTAATTTTACCACTTTATTCTCGTAATGTTATGACTTTATTCTCGTAATTTTACGACTTTATTCTCGTAATATTACAACTTTATTCTCATAATATTACGACTTTATTCTATTACGACTTTATTCTCGTAATTTTTACGACTTTATTTATGTTTTTTAAAGTAAAAAGTTCGTTTTTTTAAGCCGAAGCTGATACTGAGTCAAAGATTGTATCAGGTTACTACGGGGGCTTGAAATCATTGAAAGTGCTTTAATTTCAATGTTGTGTTTTCAAGGCCTGAAAAGTGCTTGAATTTTAGTTAAAGTGCTTGAAATTATAACTTTGTCTTTCACAAAATTGGGATCAGACTGTATAGTTTAGTTATTACAAGGAGAAATAAAATCAGTAAGATGAAACATAACTAGATGTTTACAGCACGATACAATGTACATCATTGTGATAAAAAGTGGAAAAAATAATCATGAGTACATTCCTGTAGATATTTTACCCCAGCGATAAGGTGCTTGAAGATTTTGAAAATGACCCTTGAAAGTGCTTGAATTTGACCTTGAAAAATGTGTAGGAACCCTGTTGTATATTTTCATATTTCACTCAGCAACAGGAAAATTAACAATCCCTCGCAACACGTCGAAACCTCTCAATTATAACTTCAAAATTTCAAATGAAATTTACACAACAAACAAGTTTTTAAGATTAAAATTTAATTTTTAATTGAATATTTGTGTTTTTTTGTGAAAGGGAAATTGAAACTTTGCAACATCTTTTCTTTCTTTCTTTCTTTTCAGTAAGTCCTTGAGTCTTGTTAAAGAAAAAAAAACCCTTAAACTGTTTTCTTTACTTGAAAGATGTGATCAGAGGTGGGTAGTAAGGAGTTACATTTACTCCGTTACATTTACTTGAGTAAGTTTTGGGGAATGTTGTACTTTTAGGAGTAGTTTTGAATCACTATACTTTTTACTTTTACTTGAGTAGATTTGTGAAGAAGAAACTGTTCCTCTTACTCCGCTACATTAGGCTACGTTGAGCTGTTACTTTTCTTTTATCCCTTTTATCCACGTACGCGTCAATCTCATGACATCACTGGGTTATTCTTTGGGAAAAATGTTTGTTTTTGCATGTTTTGTCACATTTACACAGACTCAAACACACACAGAGTTTCTATGAGTTCATGTTTGTTCTAGTTCTGCGTGGTTAAAAAAGAAAAGTACAAAGGCTTGAAATGTTGTGCTACTTGTGCTTAATTAATTTTTTTATTCTGTTATTTTATTTATTTTATTTATTAAAGTACTTGAATTTACATTAAGATTATTTTAATTTAAACTATTTTAATTTTTTTATTAATTTGAATTTATATTATTATTTTATTGATTTAATTCACCTGAAGATGATTATTTTGTACTTTTGTCTGTTTGAATGGTTGTGTTAAAAATATAAATCAGACGTTACTCAACAGTTACTCAGTACTTGAGTAGTTTTTTCAGCAAGTACTTTTTTACTTTTACTCAAGTAATTATTTGCATGACTACTTTTTACTTCTACTTGAGTCATATTATTCTGAAGTAACTTTTTGGCTACTCTACCCAGCTCTGGATGTGATTTAATACTGATGTTGCTCAACCCAAGACAAAAGTTTGTAATTCTGACTATTATGTGCCTTGTTTGTAGATAAAAGCCTGGTCTTTACTCTAATCTAGGCGTTGTCTGGTGGCTGGAAATCACACGCAAGGGAGGGGACGTCTTTTTTCTTTCAGTGTCTTTTATTTGTGTCAAAGGTTCATTCTAAAACAAACATGGTAAATCTACATTCCATACAAATCCATTAGTAATTGAAACGAGGTTGATAAAGGGAACAGTAGATTGGACACTGTATGTAAACCTGAGATTAAAGTGTGTAGAGATTGAATGTCCCATGACAATTATACAGTAATATAATATGAAAATAAGGTACAAACAATAATAAATAAATGAAATCCATGACATTTAAGTAAAATAATACAACAAAGTCCAGCAAAGGCTAAACAGAGGATTATATTACAACAGTTCATCACTTTTGTTTTGTAAAAACAGGCCAAATGTTATATCATCTCTAGTAATAGAAGTTGGGAAGGATAAAATCCTTTGCTTTATCCATTTGTGAAGCCAGATCACATGAGAAATAGATGGTTCGTAGTCTCTATGTCACTTTCACAGAATGAACAAATATTATCATCCAAACCAAAACGTGATCTGAGTCGTTCTTTGGAAGGAAATATTTGTTCATCAATTTGAAGTTTCTTTCACTTTGGGGGAATAGGTACTTTGTTCTTAATTTAGTAGTGACATTTTTATCAAATTTGTGTAAAATGCCATTTTTGTTTTGTCTTTTCAGGGAACAGGTTTTCAATAAAACAGTTTCTAATAAAATGATTATCACATTTTTTGTCTGAGATTAAAGTCCCTTGAATTAACAGTGAGGGCATTCACGGCTGTATAGGCTGATTAGACATTATATGTTGGATCAGAAATATAAATTCTTTGGGGGAGTGCTTTATGTAATTTATTAAAGTCTGATTTGAAAGGTTTGAAAGTTTGTTTAATCTGTAATTCTTCATAATTTAATAAATTACCAATGCAGGCGAAGTAGGACCCGAGCGATTCAGCGGGAGTGAAGCATCTTCTCGTTCTCCCATCTTTGATCACAACTCGTATTTGACACTTCGATTTAATTTGAAAACTAAACTCTTTTTGTTATTAAGTTTAACAAGAAAGTCCTCAAGAAACATTTTAAATGACAGCGTAGAAACGTTTTGGACTTAATGTGAATATTAAAGCTAAAAAAAGTTAGTTTTTTATGCCTAAACTCTACGGCGGGAGATTGTACATTTTCATATTTCACTCAGCAACAGGAAAATAAACAATCCCTCGCGTCTAAACCTCACAATTATTCAAGTAGATAACTAGAGAGAGAAATAATAGATAAAAGCGCGGTCTTTACTCTGTAGGCGTTTTCTAGTGGCTAGAAATCAAGGGAGGCGAAGTAGGACCCGAGCGATTCAGCGGGAGTGAAGCATCTTGGCGTTCTCTCATCTTTGATCATCACTCGTATTTGACACTTCGATTTAATTCGAAAACTAATCTCTTTTTCTCAAGTATTAGCTATTAAGTTTAACGAAAAAAGTTCCCAAGAAATATTTTAAATGACCGCGTAGAAGCGTCTTGGGCTTAATGTGAATATTAAAGCTAAAAAACCAATTAGGTTTTTGGTCAAAGCGAGTTTAGCATTAGCTGCTTAGTGAAGGTGAGTGGGGATGAAGTCTGGATTTAAACGTCATAAAACAGGTTAAAATGCCTAATAAAAGGCACCAAAGTCAACAATTGGATTGAATTAAACAAAAATGTAAAAGTTTTAAGGTGGTTAATGAGTTAAAGGCCAGTTTAAATATGTTATTTAACCAAAACATTCAGATGGTTAATGTATGGAAGCCCATTTTAAAAGAAAAAAATAAGATGAAAACTTCCTAATTTTGACTTTATATCTCATAATTATGAGATATAAAGTCATAATTATGAGATATAAAGTCGAAATTATGAGATAGAAAGTCATAATTATGAGATATAAAGTCAAAATTAGGATATAGAAAGTCGAAATTATGAGATAGAAAGTCGAAATTATGAGATATAAAGTAATAATTATGAGATATAAAGTAATAATAATGAGATAAAGTCGAAATTATGAGATTAAAAGTCATAATTATGAGATATAAAGTCAAAATTATGAGATATAAAGTCGAAATTCTGAAATAAAGTTGAAATTCTGAGATAGAAAGTCATAATTATGACTTTCTATCTCATAATTCAATTTTTTATGTCATAATTATGACTTGTCGTGGGAATATCTTTACTTTTAAGGCTAAGTTTTCATCTTATTTCTTTTCTTTTACTGGCGGAAATGGGCTTCCATATTAATGAGTGAAAGACCTGTTTAAATATGTTATTTAACCCAAACATGGAATCTTGAACGTGGGTTTTTGGATCTGAGTCATGTTTTCAGTTCTTTAGTTAGTTTTTTCTTTATTTCTTGTAATATCATATTTGTGTGTGTGTATATGTGTTGTACAGGACTGTCTCAGAAAATTAGAATATTGTGATAAAGTCCTTTATTTTTAATAAAAATCACACATTGATTTGTAGTGAATCCAGAATGTATGACATTTTTGCATTACAGAAAATAAAGGACTTTATCACAATATTCTAATTTTTTGAGACAGTCCTGTATATATATATATATATATATATATATATATATATATATATATATATTTGTATATATGTGTGTGTGCAGCATGAGTGGACGTGTCCAGAAGAGCCTCTTCTTCCTGGGTCTCCCAGACCTGTAAGAGTGTGTGTATTTATGTGTATAAATATATATATGTATATACTGTATGTGTGTATGCAGCATGAGTGGACGTGTCCAGAAGAGTCTCTTCTTCCTGGGTCTCCCAGAGCTGCAGCAGCTGCTGAGCTTCAGCCTGACGCTGCAGCAGCTGCAGCAGGAGGAGCTGCGGAGCCGACAGCTCAAGTGCTGCAGGTGAGACGCAGCATCTCCCACAATCCCTCACTCCATCATCCACCGCCCGCAGGGCTGGGGGCCATTCACATTCTTAAGATTCAAAATCAATTATCAACATTTGATTTGATTCGATCCGATTCCCATATTGATTTGTACGACGCGTATTAGGGCCAAACTAAGACACAAAAAAATTGGAAATGACGAGAATTACGTCATAATAACATGAGAATAAAGTCGTAATATTACGAGAATAAAGTCATAATGATGCGAGAATAAAGTCGTAATATTACGAGAATAAAGTCATAATGATCCGAGAATAAAGTCGTAATATTACGAGAATAAAGTCGTCATGATGCGAAAATAAAGTCGTAATATTACCAGAATAAAGTCATAATGATGCGAGAATAAAGTCGTAATATTACGAGAATAAAGTCGTAATATTACGAGAATAAAGTCGTAATATTTTGAGAATAAAGCCGTAATATTACGAGAATAAAGTCATAATATTGCGAGAATAAAGTCGTAATATTTTGAGAATAAAGTCGTAATATTACGAGAATATAGTCATAATATTTTGAGAATAAAGTCGTAATATTACGAGAATAAAGTCATAATATTTTGAGAATAAAGTCGTAATATTACAAGAATAAAGTCATAATGATGCAAGAATAAAGTCGTAATATTACAAGAATAAAGTCATAATGATGCAAGAATAAAGTCGTAATATTACGAGATTAAAGTAGTAATATTACGAGAATAAAGCCGTAATATCACGAGAATAAAGTTGTAATATTTTGAGAATAAAGTCGTAATATTACGAGAATAAAGTCGTAATATTACGAGAATAAAGTCGTAATATTATGAGAATAAAGTCATAATATTTTGAGAATAAAGTCGTAATATTACGAGAATAAAGTCATAATGATGCGAGAATAAAGTTGATATATTACGAGAATAAAGTCGTAATATTACGAGAATAAAGTCATAATGATGCGAGAATAAAGTCGTAATATTACGAGAATGAAGTCGTAATATTACGAGAATAATAATATACGTAATATACGTAATATATTCGTAATATTTTGAGAATAAAGCCGTAATATTACGAGAATAAAGTCATAATGATGCGAGAATAAAGATCGTAATATTACGAGAATAAAGTCGTAATATTTTGAGAATAAAGTCGTAATATTTTGAGAATAAAGTCGTAATATTACGAGAATAAAGTCATGCAAAAAAGCAACAAAAATAAATCGATCTTTAGACATGCGTGTGCGTGTGCGTGTGTGTGTGCGCGTGTGTGTGTGTGTCTGTGTGTGCGTGTGCGTGCGTGCATGCGTGTGCGTGTGTCTGTGCGCGTGCGTGTGTGTGCGCATGTGTGTGTGTGTGTGTGTGTGCGTGCGCACGTGCGTGTGCGTGTGCGTGTGCGTGTGTCTGTGTGTGTGTGTCTGCAGGGCTCTGCTGCTGCTCTACGCTGACGTCCTAGCTTGTCCTGCGCTGGACTCCTTCACTGACATCACCGTGGTCGTGGCCGTAAGAGACACACACAAAACACACACTTTCATTTCATTCATTTTTCACTTTATTTTGTGTAGATGGACATTGATTCATTCATTGATAAACATTTTAAAATGTATGCATTGTTAGCCCCCCTGCAAGACACACAATATCAACAACAATTAGAAATCGCTCAACGCTGCAATTGTTGATACAATAAACAATTAATCATCACAGATTTGAGTCGTTTTTTTTTCTTTTTTTTTTTCAACATTATCTTTATTTATTTTTTATTTATTTATTTTCAAAAGTGCTCCTACAAAAGAGGAAACATCAAGGGCAGCTGAATTATTGTCCTGCATTCGAATCATATTTCTTTAATATCCTTAATGTCAAGTATTTATGAGATTATAGTAAAGCAACACTCAGTTTAGTTTTATATGAGAAAGGGGAAGAGAAAAAATCAATAAATAAAACCCCAAACAAAACAAGAAGGTAACAACAATCAAAACAATAAAGGTTTCTCTATTTTTCAAGGGTTAAACCAAATTATTTCGCCGTTGTGCAAAGTTCAGAAATACAAACTCGAATGTACATTTGACACAGAATAAAGAAATCAAGTATCAAGAGAAAGGAAATTATTTTAGAAACACTGCAGAGGATCAAGGTGGTTCCAGGTCACATGACTGTACGGGGGCGGAGCTTGATTCCCGGTGGCTCCGCCCACATCACATGACTGTATGGGGGCGGAGCTTGGTTCCTGGTGGCTCCGCCCACATCACATGACTGTATGGGGGCGGAGCTTGGCTGACGGTCCCGGTTCTCCGCAGGTGCAGTTCTACCAGAAGGGCGTCCTTCAGGCGATGGCTCAGAGACAAGGACTCCAGGTGGGAAGAGACGAGCTGGGAGACGCTGGGAGACGCTGGACGTCCATTAACGAGTGTGTGTGTGTGTGTGTGTGTGTGTGTGTGTGTGTGTGTGTGTATGTGTGTGTGTGTGTGTGTGTAGCTGGGTTCTCCCCGGACTCCGTTACCAGGAGACCTCCAGCGCTGCGTCTCCTTCTCCCTGATCAGCCGATTGGCTCCAAGCTGGAACAAAGTGGGACTCCACCTGGTCTGTGGTACGTAGCTAACCCCGCCGCGCCGCCAGGTCGCCGGGTAACCGGGTAACCGGGTAACCGGACCGCCAGGTCGCCGGGCCCCGAGATCGCCGGGCCGCGACGGTATTCCATCATACGTTCTTTGTACTTCCTTCTTACGTTCTTGTTATTCCATCATACGTTCGTACGTTCTTGGTATTCCATCATACGTTCTTCGTATGTTCTTGTTATTCCATCATACGTTCTTCGTACGTTCTTCGTATGTTCTTGGTATTCCATCATACGTTCTTCGTATGTTCTTGTTATTCCATCATACGTTCGTACGTTCTTGGTATTCCATCATACGTTCTTCGTATGTTCTTGTTATTCCATCATACGTTCTTCGTACGTTCTTGTTATTCCATCATACGTTCTTCGTATGTTCTTGTTATTCCATCATACGTTCTTCGTATGTTCTTGTTATTCCATCATACGTTCTTCGTACTTCCTTCGTATGTTCTTGTTATTCCATCATACGTTCTTCGTACTTCCTTCGTACGTTCTTGTTATTCCATCATACGTTCTTCGTACTTCCTTCGTACGTTCTTGTTATTCCATCATACGTTCTTCGTACTTCCTTCGTACATTCTTGTTATTCCATCATACGTTCGTACGTTCTTGGTATTCCATCATACGTTCTTCGTCTGTCTTGGTATTCCATCATACGTTTGTACGTTCTTGTTATTCCATTGTACGTTCTTCGTACTTCCTTCGTACGTTCTTGGTATTCCATCATACGTTCGTATGTTCTTGGTATTCCATCATACGTTTGTACGTTCTTGTTATTCCATTGTACGTTCTTCGTACTTCCTTCGTACGTTCTTGGTATTCCATCATACGTTCGTATGTTCTTGGTATTCCATCATACGTTTGTACGTTCTCCCCTTTCCATCATACGTTCCTCGTATTCCATCGTACGTTCTTCGTACGTTCTTGGTATTCCATCATACGTTCATACGTTCTTGGTATTCCATCGTACGTTCTTCATATGTTTATCGTAAGTCCTTCGCATTCTTTCGTCCATCGTACGTTCTTCATATGTTTATCGTAAGTCCTTCGCATTCTTTCGTACGTCTTTCGTAGTCATTCGTACGTTCTTCGTATTCCATCATACATTTTTCAACATACGTCATATTCCACCGTAGGTCGTTCGTACGTCCGTTTTACTTTCTTCGTATTCCTTCGTACGTCCTTCGTATTCCTTCGTACGTCCGTCGTATTCATTCGTACTTTCTTCGTATTCCTTCGTACATTTTTTTTTTATTTGTTTGTATTCTTTCGTAAATTTTTCGTATTCCATCATACGTTCTTCGTACGTTCTTCGTATTCCATCATACCTTCTTTGTACGTTTGTTTGTAGTCCTTTGTGCGTCCTTTGTACGTTCTGTATATTCCTTCGTACGTTCTTCGTAATCCATCATACGTTCTTCATGCCTTCTTCGTGCGTCCTTCGTACATTCTTGGTATTCCATCATACGTTCGTACGTTCTTGGTATTCCATCATACGTTCGTACGTTCTTGGTATTCCATCATACGTTCGTACGTTCTTGGTATTCCATCATACGTTTGTACGTTCTCCCCTTTCCATCATGCGTTCCTCGTATTCCATCGTACGTTCTTCGTACGTTTTTGGTATTCCATTATACGTTTGTACGTTCTTCGTATTCCATCATACGTTTGTACGTTCTCCCCTTTCCATCATGCGTTCCTCGTATTCCATCGTACGTTCTTCGTACGTTTTTGGTATTCCATTATACGTTTGTACGTTCTTCGTAATCCATCATACGTTTGTACGTACTTGGTATTCCATCATACGTTCTTCGTACATTCTTCGTATTCCATCATACGTTTGTACGTTCTCCCCTTTCAATCATACGTTCCTCGCATTCCATCGTACGTTCTACGTTCTTTTTGTATTCCATTATACCTTTGTATGTTCTTCGTATTCCATCATACGTTTGTACGTTCTTGCTATTCCATCATACGTTCATCATACGTTTTTCGTACTTCCTTCGTACGTTCTTGGTATTCCATTATACGTTCGTACGTTCTTGGTATTCCATTATACGTTCTTCATACGTTTATCGTAAGTCATTTGTATTCTTTCGTACGTCTTTCGTAGTCATTCGTACGTTCTTCGTATTCCATCATACATTTTTCAACATACGTCATATTCCACCGTAGGTCTTTTGTACGTCTGTTGTACGTTCTTCGTATTCCTTCGTACGTCCTTCGTATTCCTTCGTACATCCTTCGTATTCCTTCGTACGTCCTTCGTATTCATTCGTACGTCCTTTGTATTCCTTCGTACGGCCTTCGTATTCCTTCATACGTCATTCGTATTCCTTCATACATCATTCGTATTCCTTCGTACGTCCTTTGTATTCCTTCGTACGTCCTTTGTATTCAATCGCACGTCCTTTGTATTCCCTCGTACGTCCGTCGTATTCCTTCGTACATCCTTCGTATTCCTTCGTACGTCCTTTGTATTCCTTCGTACGTCCTTTGTATTCATTCGCACGTCCTTTGTATTCCCTCGTACGTCCTTTGTATTCCTTCGTACGTCCTTTGTATTCCCTCGTACGTCCTTTGTATTCCTTCGTACGTCATTCGTATTCCTTCATACGTCCTTCGTATTCATTCGTACGTCGTTTGTATTCATTCGTACGTCCTTTGTATTCCTTCGTATGTCCGTCGTATTCCTTCGTATGTCCGTCGTATTCCTTCGTATTCCTTCGTACGTCCTTCGTATTCCTTCGTACGTCATTCGTATTCCTTCGTACGTCATTCGTATTCCTTCCTACGTCATTCGTATTCCTTCCTACGTCATTCGTATTCCTTCGTACATTTTTCAACATACGTCATACTCCATCGTAGGTCTTTCGTATGTCCGTTGTACGTTCTTCGTATTACATTTGTTTTTATTTGTTCGTATTCTTTCGTAAATTTTTCGTATTCCATCATACGTTCTTCGTACGTTCTTCGTATTCCATCATCCCTTCTTTGTACGTTTGTTTGTAGTCCTTTGTGCGTCCTTCGTACGTTCTTCGTACTTCCTTCGTACGTTCTTGGTATTCCTTCGTACGTTTGTTCGTAGTCCTTTGTGCGTCCTTCGCACGTTCTGTATATTCCTTTGTACGTTCTTCGTATTCCATCATACGTTCTTCATGCCTTCTTCGTGCGTCCTTCGTACGTTCTTCGTATTCCATCATAGGTTTTTCGTACGTTCTTCGTATTCCATCATACGTTCTTCGTACGTTCTTCGTATTCCATCATACGTTCTTCGTACGTTCTTGGTATTCCATCATACGTTCTTCGTACGTTCTTCGTATTCCATCATACGTTCTTCGTACGTTCTTCGTATTCCATCATACGTTCTTCGTACGTTCTTCGTATTCCATCATACGTTCTTCGTACGTTCTTGGTATTCCATCATACGTTCTTCGTACGTTCTTCGTATTCCATCATACGTTCTTCGTACGTTCTTCGTATTCCATCATACGTTCTTCGTACGTTCTTCGTATTCCATCATACGTTCTTCGTACGTTCTTCGTATTCCATCATACGTTCTTCGTACGTTCTTGGTATTCCATCATACGTTCTTCGTATTCCATCATACGTTCTTCGTACGTTCTTGGTATTCCATCATACGTTCTTTGTACGTTCTTCGTACGTTCTTCGTATTCCATCATACGTTCTTCGTACGTTCTTCGTATTCCATCATACGTTCTTCGTACGTTCTTGGTATTCCATCATACGTTCGTACGTTCTTCGTATTCCATCATACATTCTTCGTACGTTCTTCGTATTCCATCATACGTTCTTCGTATGTTTGTTCATAGTCCTTTGTGCGTCCATCGTACGTTCTTCGTACATTCTTGGTATTCACACTGTTTGAAAAGGGGATGGCAGAAGCAAAGCTTATTCATTTGCATCCCCCGCCAACACACTTATAACAAAGACAACCATAACACAAAGTTACTCCCTTAAGCCCCTCTTCCCCTCAATCATTTCATTTCTTTACATCAGTTTATCTCCCCTTCCTTTTATACATTTCAAAGAGTGCTTTTCTGTACTTGCTTTTAAATTGACTGACACTTTGACTAAGTTTAATTACATCTTCTAAGCTGTTCCACAGAATAACCCCTCCAACAGAAACACACATACTTTTAAGAGTTGATCTTACACTTTGTTGTTGCAATTTAAGTTTTCCTCTTAAGTCATACCTTTTACAACCTTCCCTGTCATGAAATAATTTTTGAATTAAACTTGGAAGAAGATAGTTTTTAGCTTTATACATGATTAGTGCAGTTTTCAATTTTACCAAATCAAAAAATGTTAACGCAGAGGCCTTAAGAAAAAGTAAATAGTGTGATGATTGAACGTGACATTGAAAACTGTTCGTATGGCTCTTTTTTGTAATATGTATTGAGGAAACAGGTTGGTTTTATATGCATTACCCCAGACTTCCACACAGTAACTCAAATATGGGCAAAACAAAGGAATAATATAAAATAAGTAGACTGTTGGTTAAGTATGAACCTAGATCGCCTCATAACACCCACACTCTTTGCAATCTTGGAACATACATAGCCAATGTGAGTTTCCAGCAAATTTTTTTAATCAATTATCACGCGTAGTCCTTTGTGCGTCCTTCGTACGTTCTTCGTATTCCATCATACGTTCTTCGTATGTTTGTTCATAGTCCTTTGTGCGTCCATCGTACGTTCTTCGTACATTCTTGGTATTCCCTCGCACGTTTGTTCGTAGTCCTTTGTACTTCCTTCGTACGTTCTTCGTATTCCATTATACGCTTTTCGTACGTTCTTCGTACATTCTTGGTATTCCAGTGTTTCCTCTACATTCATTAAGCAGTGGCGGCCCGCCACTGCTTAATCATAGCCGCCACGCCTGAAAATTTTATTTTATTAAAAAAAAAATAAAAAAAATAAATAAATATATATATATTTTTTTTTTTGCAAATGCACCATCGCCGCATCTCTCCACCTTCACAGCACAGCCTGTGTGATGATGAGCGCAACGGCGGGGGGAGGGGAGGGAGGGAGTGGGCTGTTTGGAGTGTTTGGGGGATCCTATTGGCGTTAATTACCCGTGAGGGGGATCATCTTGCAGCATGTGTGCTGCTAAGCATCAATGGGCCACCTCTGGGAGAATTTCCCTATAACAGAGCCTTAGAGCTCTTCTTTAAAAAGCCAAGGAAAATTAAGTGCAAATTAAGTGCTCTGAGCCTGGGTGCAAACTTTTGCCGCGTTCCATTTACCTCGGTAATCGGAACTGGGAACTAGGAATGGCAGCCATCTTGGAATGGTAACTCGGGGGTGGTGAAGCTTCTCCCACTTTCCCAGTAGGAAATCCCACTTCGAGGGGCGTTCCAGTTGAAAATTCCGACTGGGAACTGGGAAATTCCGACTTCCGAGGACAAATGGAACGCGGCATTGGTCATTGAGTCTACACAGCCTCATCTAGCTGATGTTTACATGTTATTTATTTAATGTTATTGTTTTTATTTATTTTTTACATTTTCAACTGGTTAGAGTTGAAGTTGAAGTAACATTTATTTTTTGTTCAGGGATTGTTCTTCAAAAGTTCAGGGATAAAAGCCAATAAATAGGTTTTGAAAGTTACATTTGCTGTCAAGTGGTTATTTGTGTACGCCGTACATTTACGCGCCGCCACCCCCCCGGGAAGCATGCCCCCACTGCTGAAAAAATTCCTAGAGGAAACACTGTATTCCCTCGCACGTTTGTTCGTAGTCCTTTGTACTTCCTTCGTACGTTCTTCGTATTCCATCATACGTTTTTTGTACGTTCTTCGTATTCCATCATACGTTTTTTGTACGTTCTTCGTATTCCATCATACGTTTTTTGTACGTTCTTCGTATTCCATCGTACGTTCTTCGTATGTTCTTCGTATTCCATCATACGTTTTTTGTACGTTCTTCGTATTCCATCGTACGTTCTTCGTATGTTCTTCGTATTCCATCATACGTTTTTTGTACGTTCTTCGTATTCCATCATACGTTTTTTGTACGTTCTTCGTATTCCATCATACGTTTTTGTACGTTCTTCGTATTCCATCATACGTTTTTTGTACGTTCTTCGTATTCCATCATACGTTTTTTGTACGTTCTTCGTATTCCATCGTACGTTCTTCGTATTCCATCATACGTTCTTCGTATTCCATCATACGTTTTTTGTACGTTCTTCGTATTCCATCGTACGTTCTTCGTATTCCATCATACGTTTTTTGTACGTTCTTCGTATTCCATCATACGTTTTTTGTACGTTCTTCGTATTCCATCATACGTTTCTTGTACGTTCTTCGTATTCCATCATACGTTCTTCAGCTTGGTGGAGCTGCATGTTCTGACCTTTCTCCACTATTAACCTGAATGCCCCGACATAACCTCCCTCCTCTCCCCTCCCTCCCTCCCCTCCCTCCCTCCTCCCTCTCCCTCCTCCCTCCTCCCTCCCTCCCTCCCTCCCCCTTCCCCCTCCCTCCCTCCGTCCTCCCTCCTTCCTCCCTCCTCCCTCCCTCCCTCCTCCTCCTCCCTCCTCCCTCCCCTCCCTCCCTCCCTCGCTCTCTCCCTCCCTCCCTCCCTCCCTCCTCCCCCTCCCTCCCTCCTATCATTTCATCATTCATTGAGAGCGTTCAGCTCTGGAGTCGGGGGACGGTTTCGGCCAGACACTGATTTATGTCAAAAACAAACCTCCAAACACGTCTGTAATCGTGGTGTGACGCCACGATCAAGGCTGTGTGTGTGTGTGTGTGTGTGTGTGTGTGTGTGTGTGTGTGTGTGTGTGTGTGTGTGTGTGTGTGTGTGTGTGTGTGTGTGTGTGGTGAGTGTGTTGCAACCTTCACCTTGGACCACAGTAGATAAGTGTTTGTGGGCGTGTTCCCTTCACTTCACTGTTGTTGATGTCTGCGGCGCCACACAGTGTGTGTGTGTGTGTGTGTGTGTGTGTGTGTGTGTGTGTGTGTGTGTGTGTGTGTGTGTGTGTGTGTGTGTGTGTGTGTGTGTTAGGGCTGGGCGGTATGGACTAAAAAATGTATCACGATAATTTCTGGCATTTATCCTGATAACGATAAAAAAAAATACCAATTCAACTCCATCTCTTTAACTATAAATCTATCTCGCTCTCAGATCCACCATGTTTGTTACACAAAAACCTCATCAACGGGAATTTATCCTTCTTTCTTTCTTTCTTTCTTTCTTTCTTTCTTTCTTTCTTTCTTTCTTTCTTCTTTCTTTCTTTCTTTCTTTTCTTTCTTTCTTTCTTTCTTTCTTTCTTTTTCTTTCTTTCTTTCTTTCTTTCTTTCTTTTCTTTCAGGCTCATTCTTTCTTCTTTCTTTCTTTTCTTTCTTTCTTTCTTTCTTCTTTCTTTCTTTTTTCTTCTTCTTTCTTTCTTTCTTTCTTTCTTTCTTCAGGCTCATTTCTTTCTTTCTTTCTTTCAAGATCATTTCTTTCTTTTAGGCTCATGTCTTTCTTTCTTTCTTTCTTTCTTTCTGGCCCATTTCTTTCTTTCTTTCAGGCTCATTTCTTTCTTTCTTTCTTTCTTTCTTTCTTTCAGGCTCATTTCTTTCTTTCTGGCTCATATCTATCTTTCTTCCTTCCTTCCGTGTGTGTGTGTGTGTGTGTGTGTGTGTGTCTGTGTGTGTGTGTGTGCGTGTGTGTGTGTGTGTGTGTGTGTGTGTGTGTCTGTGTGTGTGTGTGTGTGTGTGTGTGTGTGTGTGTGTGTGTGTGTGTGTCACCCCCAGAAACAAACACTACACCTCCAGCAGAGGCTGCAGGGGTTACAGGGTGATTATTTTTAACAACCTTGAATGAGGAACATATGACATGAAAAAATTGTCTTTTATTTGAAAGACACAAAATACAAAACAATGCTGTGCATTTGCCCTTTTGTTCCAGTTTGTAATGCTTAATAACTGTTTAAGTTTTAAAGAGAAAGCCACAAACTGAACTAAAAGTAAATGTCAGGTTTGCATTATGCATCTTCAGTTTCATACAAGTAAAAATATTTGCCACAAACTGAATAGTTTCTCTCATGTATGACTTGACCTTTTTCTTTTCCAGAAATGTAGAAATATCGAAAAAAGAGTCCAAATGTCGAGAAAAAAATCGAAATGTTGCAAAAAAAAGTCAAAATTTTGTGAATAAAGTTGAAATGTCGAGAAAAAAGACTTACAGGAGGTTCTGACCGCGGTTCTCCTCCTCCAGGTCCAGATTTCCTGACCCAGCATGGGAGACTCCCGGCCGTCGGTAAGTTGAGTTTCCAGTTAATGTTGTGATGAAGAACATGTGATGATGATGATGATGATGATGATGATGATGATGATGATGATGATGATGATGATGATTAGGTTTGTCCCAATCAGGATTTTTTATCTCCCGATCACTTGAGTTTGAGTTTCTGCCGATCCCGGTTTTTTCCCGATCCGATCACTTTTTTTGGCTCCCGATACATTTCCGATACTTTTTCCCGATCAGATACATTTTGGCAATAAATTAAAAAAAAAAACGAGGACTAAAACTCAAATTATCCCAAGTTTATTTTCTTGTCCATTGGAAAAAACATGGACATTTATTTCAACAAAGCTTATCAGCTCTGGTGCACAAAATGTAAAAACATGAAATTGAAAACTAAAACATAAAGTGCAGAATAGTGCAATATCAAAAATAAATACATTTAACTTCAAAAGAGGTCGTTGAATGACATCCAGTCAAACTCACTAACACAAGAAAATTAAAATACTTTTTGTCTTATCAGTGCAACATTCTGAATGGATGAATGGATGAATGTATGAATGAATGAATGAATGAGTGAATGAATGAATGAATGAACAGCAGCAGCTTAATGAGCATGAACAGATAGAACATTTCACAATTCAAACATGTATAATTCTTTATTTTTAAAAAGGGACAGTTTACATTGATCAACGTTTCCTAGCACAAAGTAAATGTACCAGAGTTTTGCCCAAAGGCTCATTTTCATCTGGCTGAAGTCCCTTCGCCAGATGTTAATAGACTTTAAAAAAAAATAAAATAAAAAAATGCACAATAGACATAAACACAAATACAGCATGCATGACATATTTCATTTTCAATTTTATTTATTCCGTATCATGGAAATAGTTCACATACATGCTCCATTCCATGATGGAAAAGGGGTAAGAAGAAAAGCCTTATATTACAAGCCCCTTTCTCAAAAAATAAAATACATATGAAGATGGTCTGTCCGTCTGTTCAACAGTCGCTGCTTATATAATACCAAAAACTAAAATGATGAAAAAAACAAAACAAAACAAAAAATAAGAAAACACAATAACTCACCAACAACACCAAAAAAAAAAAAAATAACAAAAGATATTTTACCCGTTAAATTCATATTGTCCTGATTATGTTGTCTTTATACAATTTCTTAAACTGGTGAATATTTTTACAATCCTTTAAATCAATTGTTAAGGAGTTCCATAAATTTTACACCACATACTGAAATACACATTTGTTTTAAAGTAGTTTGTGCAAACGGATGTTTAAAATCAAATTTCCTCCTATGGTTCTTATTTTCTGAACTAAACACAAAAAAACGTTGTATATTTTCAGGCAATATTCTGCCTTTTGCCTTGAACATAACTAATAAAGTCTGTACCTCAACAGTATCTTTAAGTTTAATTAATCCTGCATTGATAAAGACTCCATTGGTGTCTTTTTATGTCTGATCCGTACTGCTCTCTTCTGTAAAATAAACAAACATATCACAACAAAGACAGATACAGTGCAAGTACAATCATCTTAAAACCAGCCAGATTGGCTAGCATACAGTTTTAAATTACATTTATTAATTTCCTGATACAGGTGAAATAATGGCTTGTATTAAAAGAGGGAACATGTAAACCATGTTAGTTTCGCCGGTGGCCGGAAGTGACGTTAAACGCAACGATATATAAAACGATTTAATATACCGTATTGGCCTGAATATAAGACGGTGTTTTTTGCATTGAAATAAGACTGAAAAAGTGGGGCTCGTCTTACATTCGGGGTCTAGACGTTATACCCATTCACACCGCTAGATGGCACCAGATATCTTTAAAGCGAATGCTGAACTTAACTCCCCAGGCCAAAGCGAACCCCTGTCACGAAAAATACAAATAAAAATAACAGTAGCACGGAGAAGAAAAATAAAAAATAGCGGTAAGAAAGATAAGAGAAGAGATTACAGAAAAAGGAGAAACATAGCGAAAATCTGCAGAAAAGTGGGTGGAAGATCAGCAGGTTACCGGCAGCTGAGGAGAAGTTATGATGCAAACTTCAAGATGATGATTTGAATGAGGCAAAATAACATGCTTTTTCTCTCAAATATATTGTTATAATTATTTGTTTCAGATGTACCGTCATTATTTTCTGCATGAAAATTGAATTTGGTGTTCAAAAACTCTTTTTTTAAACTTGAGTCTTGAAAAAAAGGGGGGTCGTCTTATAATCAGGGTCGTCTTATAATCGGGTCAATACGGTGTATTAAAAACATTAATAACTAGGTATGTCCCGATACTTTTTGGGCCGATACCGATGTTTTGAAAATGCCGTGATCGATGATTTGATGATTTGATGATTTGATGATTTGATGGATCGGCCAACACTAATGCTGATGTCATGGTGTCGCAGCGCTGGAGCTCAGCGCCACCGAGGGCCAGCTGTGTCTGAGCGTTGAGACCGGTACCGTCCGACTCCCCCCCACCACGGTAAGAGAACCAGAACCAGATCCTGATCCAGAACCAGAACCAGAACCAGACCTGAATCCCTGTCCTCTAGCTGGAGGACTTTGAGCTCCCCCCCACGGTCCTGCGGAGGTTCTGCAGCGACCCGGACTGTGTCCTGGACCCGTCCTCCACCGGCGGACCCGTCTGGTGCCACGTGCTGCCCAGGTAGGACGCTGCTTTATTTATCATTATTATTATCATTATTATTAGGGCCCGAGCACTAGGGATGGGCGGTATGGACTAAAAAACCTATCACGATAATTTCTGGCATTTATCCTGATAACGATAAAAAAAATACCAATTCAACTCCATCTCTTTAACTATAAATCTATCTCGCTCTCAGATCCACCATGTTTGTTACACAAAAACGTCATCAACGGGAATTTATCCTTCTTTCTTTCTTTCTTTCTTTCTTTCTTTCTTTCTTTCTTTCTTTCTTTCTTTCTTTCTTTCTTTCTTTCTTTCTTTCTTTCTTTCTTTCTTTCTTTCTTTCTTTCTTTCTTTCTTTCTTTCAGGCTCATTTCTTTCTTTCTTTCTTTCTTTCTTTTCTTTCTTTCTTTCTTTCTTTCTTTCTTTCTTTCAGGCTCATTTCTTTCTTTCTTTCTTTTAGGCTCATTTCTTTCTTTCTTTCAGGCTCATTTCTTTCTTTCTTTCTTTCTTTCAGGCTCATTTCTTTCTTTCTTTCAGGCTCATTTCTTTCTTTCTTTCTTTCTTTCTTTCTTTCTTTCTTTCTTTCTTTCTTTCTTTCTTTCTTTCAGGCTCATTTCTTTCTTTCTTTCTTTCTTTCTTTCTTTCTTTCTTTCTTTCTTTCTTTCTTTCTTTCTTTCTTTCTTTCTTTCAGGCTCATTTCTTTCTTTCTTTCAGGCTCATTTCTTTCTTTCTTTCAGGCTCATTTCTTTCTTTCTTTCTTTCAGGCTCATTTCTTTCTTTCTTTCAGGCTCATTTCTTTCTTTCTTTCAGGCTCATTTCTTTCTTTCTTTCAAGCTCATTTCTTTCTTTCTTTCAGGCTCATTTCTTTCTTTCTTTCTTTCAGGCTCATTTCTTTCTTTCTTTCAAGCTCATTTCTTTCTTTCTTTCAGGCTCATTTCTTTCTTTCTTTCTTTCAGGCTCATTTCTTTCTTTCTTTCAGGCTCATTTCTTTCTTTCTTTCTTTCTTTCTTTCTTTCAGGCTCATTTCTTTCTTTCTTTCTTTCTTTCTTTCTTTCTTTTTCTTTCTTTCTTTCTTTCTTTCTTTCTTTCAGGCTCATTTCTTTCTTTCTTTCAGGCTCATTTCTTTCTTTCTTTCAAGCTCATTTCTTTCTTTCTTTCAGGCTCATTTCTTTCTTTCTTTCAAGCTCATTTCTTTCTTTCTTTCAGGCTCTTTCTTTCTTTCAGGCTCATTTCTTTCTTTCTTTCTTTCAGGCTCATTTCTTTCTTTCTTTCAAGCTCATTTCTTTCTTTCTTTCAGGCTCATTTCTTTCTTTCTTTCTTTCAGGCTCATTTCTTTCTTTCTTTCAGGCTCATTTCTTTCTTTCTTTCTTTCTTTCTTTCTTTCAGGCTCATTTCTTTCTTTCTTTCTTTCTTTCTTTCTTTCTTTCTTTCTTTCTTTCTTTCTTTCTTTCTTTCTTCTCAGGCTCATTTCTTTCTTTCTTTCAGGCTCATTTCTTTCTTTCTTTCAAGCTCATTTCTTTCTTTCTTTCAGGCTCATTTCTTTCTTTCTTTCTTTCAGGCTCATTTCTTTCTTTCTTTCAAGCTCATTTCTTTCTTTCTTTCAGGCTCATTTCTTTCTTTCTTTCTTTCAGGCTCATTTCTTTCTTTCAGGCTCATTTCTTTCTTTCTTTCTTTCAGGCTCATTTCTTTCTTTCTTTCTTTCTTTCTTTCTTTCTTTCTTTCTTTCTT
This sequence comes from Cololabis saira, assembly GCF_033807715.1. Lineage (NCBI taxonomy): Eukaryota > Metazoa > Chordata > Actinopteri > Beloniformes > Belonidae > Cololabis > Cololabis saira. Next base: position 34,554,892 of record NC_084608.1, read on the forward strand.
CTTCAGGCTAATTTCTTTCTTTCTTTCTTTCTTTCTTTCTTTCAGGCTCATTTCTTTCTTTCTTTCTTTTAGGCTCATTTCTTTCTTTCTTTCAGGCTCATTTCTTTCTTTCTTTCAGGCTCATTTCTTTCTTTCTTTCTTTTAGGCTCATTTCTTTCTTTCTTTTAGGCTCATTTCTTTCTTTCTTTCAGGCTCATTTCTTTCTTTCTTTCTTTTAGGCTCATTTCTTTCTTTCTTTCAAGCTCATTTCTTTCTTTCTTTCTTTCTTTCAGGCTCATTTCTTTCTTTCTTTCTTTCTTTCTTTCTTTCTTTCTTTCTTTCTTTCAGGCTCATTTCTTTCTTTCTTTCTTTTAGGCTCATTTCTTTCTTTCTTTCAGGCTCATTTCTTTCTTTCTTTCAGGCTCATTTCTTTCTTTCTTTCTTTTAGGCTCATTTCTTTCTTTCTTTCAAGCTCATTTCTTTCTTTCTTTCTTTCTTTCTTTCTTTCTTTCTTTCTTTCTTTCTTTCTTTCTTTCTTTCTTTCTTTCTTTCTTTCTTTCTTTCTTTCTTTCTTTCTTTCTTTCTTTCTTTCAGGCTCATTTCTTTCTTCAGGTAGGACGCTGCTTTATTTATCATTATTATTGGGGCCCGAGCATTGACAGTGCTTGGGCCCTATTGCAGGGTTTTTCAACCGGTGGTCCGCGGCCCTCTGGTGGTCCGTGGCGGTATTGCAGGTTGTCCGTGAAATTGTAAATGGAAAACAATAATTTAAAAAATATAAATTTATTTAGACTCAATTTATTTTCCATTTACTATTAATTTTTGTGAATAATTTACCCATCCAAATGATGTCAAATGAGTGAGAGTGAACTTTGTAATATTATAAGCCCTCTTGGCTTCCTACTGTTCATTTTTCATTGACTGTTTTTTGTTTTTTTTTCATAGCAAAAGGTGCAAATAAAAATAGACATTGATGCAAATAAATAGCCTATATAGGCTCGTACTCTTATTTAAAATCAAGTTGCAAAATAAAACAAACATCCCCAAAAGCAGTTGGTCCCCGAAGTTGGTTCTTGGTTATACTGGTGGAACTGGGACAAAACCAGTTGAAAACCTCTGCCCTCTGCCCTATTGTATCTGTAGGAGTTATTTTAGTTTTTCTCGTTTTTAATCCTCATTTTTCTTCCAACCAAAGGAGGGCCTTTTTCCCCTTAAACATGCCCTAAAAGTCACCAAATGTTGCACCAAGTCAGGCCTGGTGATAAATGTGATATTTCATGGTTTGCATTAATGGGCGTGGCCTAACGGCTCAGCAGCGCCCCCTTGAAAACTTTGTACCTCAAGCCCCACAATACGGTTTGACGTACATGCACGAAAATCCGTACACACCTGTATCATGTCGCAACTTAAACAAAAGTCTCTTGGCGTCATGCCCGAAACCGAACAGGTTTCGGGCATTTTGAATTAATCGTGTAATTTTGGCGAAATTTATGCCATTCCTTCGGCAGTTAATACGGCCCGAACCGTAACGTGCACCCAGGTGTGTTATACATCAAAATGTGCGTCTCCATCCTGCGACAACACGCATTACTTTTCTCAGTCAAAAGCGTTACCGTGGCGACGCTAGACGCCAAAAAGCGCACCCCCCTTCATCTGATTGGTCCATATTTGATAGTTCCTACTTTCTGCCATAACCTTTGAATGGTTTGACATAGAGAGTCGTGGGTGGTGTCATCGGACTAGGTAGTGAGTCCTTGACCTTTATTCAAATTCAAATTCAATTCAAATTCAAAACACTTTATTTGTCCCCGAGGGGCAATTTAAAAGGCATAAGGAGCAGCATTAAAAGACAACATACATACATACATGCATAGGGTGTGCAGTTAAAAATATCCAAGCTACTGCCAGTAAAAGTGCTTTGTGCTTACTGTTAAAGTGCTATGTGGATTAAGTCAGTCGCCGTTGAGACAGGGAGGGGTCGTCGTTTAAGAGCTTGACTGCTCTGGGGACAAAGGTGGCCCTCCTCCTCTGTGTTCTGCAGCGTGGACATCGCAGCCTGCGACCTGATGGGAGCCACTCGAACTTTGAGTGAAGTGCATGTGCGGGGTCGTGCAGGATCCTGTGAGCAGAGCGGAAGGTTTGTTGGTCGCAAAAAGCAGACAGAGCTCTAACAGGGTGTCCAATGATTTTAGAGCAGACTTTCGTGATGCTGAGTAGGCGTGACCGATCTTGCAGGGTGATGGAGTGAAACCAGGAGATGAATGAGAATATTAGGATACTCTCAATGAATGTGTGGTAGAAGGTCAGGAAAATGTCTTTGTTCACACCAAATGATGTCAACTTCCTGAGCAGATATTGTCTCTGATGACACTTCCTAATGATGTCCTCAATGTTAGAGGAAAACTTCAGGAGGCCATCGAAGATTGTGCCCAAGTATCTGTACTCCTCCACCACCTCCACCGGCTCCCCCCGGATGGTGGTCGTGACGGCCTCTGCCAGTTGTCTCTGCTTGCTGGAGAATGTTATAATCAGCTCTTTGGTCTTAGTTGAGTTCAGCTGGAGACAAGCACCCTCACACCAGGTGATAAAGTCCTGAAGAACAGAGCTGTGGTGTAGGTTGGGGGCAGAGAGCAGAGAGAGCAGGACTGTGTCATCGGCAAATTTTACCAGATGACAATTTGGCTGAGTGGACCTACAGTCATCGGTGTAAAGGATGTAAAGCAGAGGCGATAGGACACAGCCCTGTGGGGAGCCGGTGGAGGTGTGGACAACGTTAGAAAAGGAGCCATTAACAAGCACCCTCTGTGACCGGTTGGTTAAAAAGTCAATAATCCACATGGTGAGCTGGTAATCCAGATTGAAGCGGGTTATTAACTTCTCTGCAAGGATGTGTGGCTGCATGGTGTTGAAAGCAGAAGAGAAGTCCGCAAACAGGAGCCTGGCGATGGTGTTGGGGGTCTCCAGATGTGTGTGGATGGTCTCCAAGATAAATATCTTGGCGTCGTCCACTCCCCGGCCGGCCCTGTATGCGAACTGCAGCGGATCCATCAAGGGCTCAACGTACTGTGTGATGGAGTTTTTGACAATCCTCTCCATCCCTTTCATTACCAGAGAGGTCAAGGCCACCGGCCTCAGGTCGTTTAAAACTTTGGTGGGGCCCTTCTTGGGAATGGGAATGATTGTGGAATGTTTCCATTTCAGAGGCACTGTGCTGCAGTTCATGGAGGTCTGGAACAGCTGCTTGAACACCTCCCCCAGCTGCTCAGCACAGTACTTCAGGGTCCGTCCACAGATGTTGTCAGGTCCAGTGGCAGTGTTGAGTTTTGTCCTCTTGAGGGCTCTCACCACCTCTTCCCTGCTGAAGGTGATGGATGGGTCATCAGGATGGACCGAGGAGATGAAGGTCTTTAGCTCTGCGTTGTTGTCCCTTTCAAATCTTGAAAAGAATGAGTTGAGGTCATCTGGTAGAGATGTTGTGCTGCAGCCATCAACCTGGATGGGTTTGCGACTGGATGTTGTGCAGTTCACAGCTGCCATGTTCTTCAGGCCTTGCCAGGCAGAGCGGAGGTTCCCCTGGGTAAAGGAGACCTCCACTTTGTTCTTGTAATCCAGTTTGGCCTTTTTTATGGCACGCTTGACCTCTCGGCTGACCTCCTTCTTTTCCTCCTCTGAGCCAGTGAAGAAAATCCTTTTTTTCTTATTAAGTACTTGTTTAAGTTCTTTAGTGACCCAGGGTTTATTGTTGGGGAATATTGTGATGGTTTTGGTAGGGATTATACTGTCCACACAAAAGGAGATGTAATCAGTCACTGTGTCTACCTGCTCATCAATGTTATTAGAGGACAGTAAACAATTCCAGTCAGTGGTTTCAAAACAGCCCTGTAGCCTGTCAACGCTGTCTGGAGTCCATTGTTTGATGTTCTTGGTTATTTTGTCTGTCCTCTTGACAACAGGTAGATAAGCTGGAGCAAGCAGAATTCCGTTATGGTCTGCAGAGCCTAGGGGGGGGAGGGGAACAGCTCTGTATGCACTAGGAATGGAACTATAGCATTTATCTAGTGTCTTTCCGAGTCGTGTGGGACAGTCAATGTACTGATAAAAACCTTTAAGGGTTTTGTCAAGTGGACAGTGGTTAAGGTCACCCATGATGAATTTGGGAGCATCTGGAGAAGCTGATTCTAGCCTGTTCAAAGTCTTCTTGACATGTTCAGTAGCAGCAGAAGCTTTCGCTTTGGGGTGAATGTAAACCAGGATGATAAAAATTTGTGGAAACTCCCGTGGAAGGTGGAATGGGCGAAGGGAAATAGCCAGCAGTTCAATGTCGGAGTTACACAACTCTTCCCTGACCACAACAGTTGAACACCAGAGTGAGTTGACATAGATGCAGACCCCCCCTCCATGATGCTTTCCAGTGAGTGCAGAGTCTCTGTCAAGCCTTGTGGGAGAGCCAAAGCCATCTATGTGCAGCGCATCATTACTGTCGTTTTCATTTAACCATGTCTCAGTAAAAGCTAGAATTGATGCTGTCCTATATTCATACATGTGATTGACATTGGCTTGCAGTTCGTCAGTCTTATTGCGGAGTGAGCGTACATTAGCTAGAATGACTGAGGGAAGTGTCCGGTGTTTCACTTTTCCACGCTTCAGTCTAGCTCTAACTCCAGCTTTTTTCTTCCCCCTCCGTGTTACCTTCTTTTTATGGTGTAGCGTGTCCGAATGACCAGGAGAATGTTTACGTTGTATCAGCTCCGGTAGCTCCTCGGTGAAGACAACTTGGTCGGACTGCAACCGCAGCTGCAGAAGCATGTCCCTGGAGTATGTAATCCGTTGTACGTCCGGACGACTTTATCCACTTGATAGGCAGAAAACGTAGTCCATGAGGTCCAGCAGGAACACCACAATCCACAGGATTCTAGTACAATCCATCGTGCTGTAGTGTAGGAGCTAGTGCTAGCCAGCACTAGCCTTGTTAGCTTCCGTGCTACAAACGGCCTCCAACAACACACGGCAAACTCCACACAGTCACTTAACACAGGCTCAGTAGTCCAAAACATAGAGGACAAGATGTAATTGGCAGTACGCATGAATAGTCCTTAAAAAACACCATAAAAACACTTAAAAAACACCATAAAACACATAAAAATAGCCGCTTGTTATGCCACCGGTCACCACACGAGCAGTGACCCGGAAGTCTCAGCCTGACCCCAATATGAGGTATTATTGGTGAAAATTGCACGCGCGAGGGCCCGTTCATCGCTGCTTGCAGCTTTAATTTATTTATTTATTCTTTCTTTCATTCATTGATAAAATAAAACAACAAACAATTTAATATAAACACAAACGTTCCTAAACTCTGAATGAAAGGGAGCAGAAAGAAGAATCTTATTTAATCCTTTTTCCCAAGAAATCAATTTACGAAGAACGTAAATTAAAAAAACAACAACAAAGTAAACAAAAAACTAAACTAAATTAAAGCTGCAAGCAGCAATGAACGGGCCCTCGCACTCACGGCCACCGCCCCCCATAAGCATATCAGAAATGACACCACCCACGACTTCCTATGTCAAACCATTCAAAAGTTATAGCAGAAAAAAGGGACAACCAATCATAAGAAGGGGCGGGGCTAATTCAGGCCAATGAAGGTCAAGGACTCATTACAGAGTCCCATGACACCACCCACGACTCTCTATGTCAAAACATTCAAATGTTATAGCAGGAAATAGGGACAACCAATCAGAAGAAGGGGCGGGCTAATTTTCGCCAATTATGGTCAAGGACTCAATACCGAGTCCCATGACACCACCCACGACTCTTTATGTCAAACCTTTCAAAAGTTATGGCAGAGAAAAGTATTCTAGTGGGCGCTGTTGAGCCGTTAGGCCACGCCCATTAATGCAAACCATGAAATATCAAATGTATCGACAGGCCTGGCCTTTCTTTAAGTTGCGACATGATACAGGTGTGTACCGATTTTTGTTCATGTACGTCAAACCGTATTATGGGGCTTGAGGCGCAAAGTTTTTTCTGTCTGAACCAATCAGATGAAGGGTGGGCGCGCTTTTTGCCGTCTAGCATCGCCACGGTAACACTTTTGAAAGAGAAAAGTAATGCGTGGTGTCGGAGGATGGAGACGCACGTTTTGATGTATAACACACCTGGGTGCATGTTACGTTCGGGCCGTATTAATGACCGAAGGAATGGCATAAATTGCGCCAAAATTACACGATTAATTCAAAATGTTCAAAATGGCCGACTTCCTGTTCGGTTTCGGCCATGGCGCCAAGAGACTTTTCTTTAAGTTGTGACATGATACAGGTGTGTACCGATTTTGGTGCATGTACGTCAAACCGTATTGTGGGGGTTGAGGCACAAAGTTTTCTAGGGGGCGCTGTTGAGCCATTAGGTCCCGCCCATTAATGCAAACCATTAAATATCAAATTTTTCACCAGGCCTGGCTCAGTGTTTCGAGAGGAGGTAGTAAAACGTTAATACCTGAAGCAACAGCAGGACTGGTGTCATCACCATCACCACCTTTGAACAGCCAATATGCTTACAGTGTTTTTTCATACACGTATAGTTCATACAGGAAGATAGTGTAGCCTTTGTCTCACTTGATTTGGCCTTGTATTCATATACATACTAATTGAATGATTATAGGCTATCCCATTTGTTGCCCAAATAAATAATTTCAAAATCAGTAAATAATTAAAATCAGTACTCGAGTTGTAAAAAAAAAGAAATCAGGGGGGATGGTGGATTTTATCATATGGGGACAGATCATTGTGCTGATTACAAATAATATAATATATTACAAATAATAGCACTGACCAAAACACCTGCAGAAATACTGCAGGAATGACATAGCAGCAGTTAAATGCAGCCTTCTGTAAGCTTTAAATATCCACTGGGCTCACATCAAATACATCAAAACACAACAATAAAAACACTTTTCTGAACTTATCAATATGACTCTGTCCTTCACAGGATAAGTAACATGGATCACTGCAAAAACTCAAAATCTTAACAAGAATATTTGTCTTATTTCTAGTTAAAATGTCTCATTTTAGTAAAAAAATCTCATTACACTTAAAACAAGACTCATCACTGGAAAAAACAACAATTTTCCCCTGTTTCAAGTAGATTTTCACTTGTAATAAGTAGAAAAATCTGCATGTGGAACAAGATTGTTTTGCTTGTAATGAGAAGATAAATCTTGTCCCATTGGCAGATTTTTCTACTTATTTCAAGTGAACATTTACTTGAAACAGGTGAAAATTGTCAAATAAGTGTTATTTTTCTGGTGATAACTCTAAATGTTGAAATAGCAGTAAAACCTCATTCATTGATGAAATGACATATGGGATGGAAAGGGGTGATGGCAGTTTTACAGGGGGATGATTTGGACCGTTTTTATTTCAGGGGGGAAATCCCCCTCATCCCCCCTCAACTCGAGTACTGATTATAATAAAGTGTCTTATAAATCAATAATTTTAAAATCTCAATCCTTATTTTTATTTAACGGCCAGGGTTTATAGGCTGCATATTTACACTGTGTAGCCTGAAAGTGAACTGCAACTTACGTGCGGACGCATCTTTGCTGTGGAGGGGGCTGAATAAATCAACCAATTTTTGACATTTGGCCGTGTCTTCCTCCAGCGCCTTTTTTTTCTCTCTCCCTCTCGGCACCGCCTTGTCGAGGCAAAACCTCATTTTAACTCTCCCTCGCTGTGGAAACAGCCCCTGCTTGTAATAATGGCTGCAGCTCGAGCGGCAGAGCTGGTGGTGGGCGTGGTTTCAGCAGCGGAGGAGACCGAGGGGTGGTGTGCATTTTGGTGACGTAAAGAAAATGCACCAATCTGAACGGCTCACAGAAACCACGTGACACTGGGGGACTCTGTAAGGGTGGGGGCGAGCAGATCTTGCAGATTTTCATAGGGATTTCATCTTTTCTGTGTTGGCAGGCTGAGGGGAGACCACTTTAAATATGTTAAAACAAGAAAACACGTGTTTTTCATAATAGGTCCCCCTTTAAAGATTTTCTAACAGTTTAGTTTGTTATGAACGTCAGAGATGTAGTTATAACACTGCATACTTGTGAATAATTATAAACATTGAAAAACGTACTTTTATATGAAAATAACCAGAAACAGATAGCTATAACATGGTATTTATATACTGCTTTAATGAACATTATTTTTATAGCCTATAAGCTATAAATATTATTTTTCCATTTTAATAAAATTAAATGTTTTTCTCTCATTTTAATTAAAACAAATAGGAATATTATCGGTTTTAATGACAATTATTGTACATCACAGCTAATTGTAAAATACATTGATTCAATTCGATTATATACAGGAATTACAGGCTATGATAATAATAGAAAAGAAAGAAAAATGACTCAAACAAAAAAAAAAACAGTGAGTGAGACAGGCAAGACAGCGACAACCAATGCAAGTGGGATGTCAACAGTGTATACATATTTCAAAACACAGACAACAACTTCTGAGCAAGTGGTTTGTTGAGCAGATATTGGAATTAATCTCAGATATTTGCATGAGGTCACTCTCACTCTCAACTAAATAAATAAATAAATATATATATAAAAATACAACAACACACCCCTCTCCTCTTAAAATAAATTCAAATAAACAATCAAACTTATTTCCTTATACAATTTATACAAAAACCATATGTCTTTGTAAAAGAGCATAATACAAAGTCTTTCAGAATAAATGTACGTATTTTTAACGTGTGACAGCATCCTGCATCATAACTACATCTCTGCCGTTTGTACAAACCAAACTGTGTGGAAATCGGGTAAAGAGTCTGGGAGTTATGAATGATTGTAGTCCGGGAGAAACCTTGCTCAGTAGAAATGATGCACTAAGACGCAAATAATGCCCTGTCCAAGATGGCGGCCGCATCGATCGGCGCCCGGTCCAAGATGGCGGCCGCGCCCCACCCCCCCTCCCCCGAAGAGCTGCGCGCGCATTCCAAACTGCACTCATCCCCCCACCTTCCCCCCGCGGCAGCTCAACCCCTCCCCTCCCCTCCCAGTGCTGCTGCAGCAGTCTTCTCAGCGGCAACAGTCCTGCTGGATCTGACTGAGACACAGTCTGATCACACATAAATATTCATTTAAAATCACGTCTAATGATTAGGTTTATCAAAATCACAGGACATTTTCAAAATACAGTAAACAATATACTTATTTAGTCCCATATGTCTATGACATTTATTGACAAAGACATAGCTTTTTACGTTATTAGTTCATTTTTTTAATTTTTAGAGTGACCAAGTTTTTCAAAAACAATATGTTACAGTGTATGATTTTTTACTCCTGTTGTAAGCTATCTGAAACTGTCATTTGATTTTCCTTACACAAAATCTTTGATTTTTAATTAATATTTTTCCAGAAATACAGAGTGACATAAAAATGCCAATTCCTTTCAAGAAATAACCACGATACGCGACACAGTCAACAAGGAACCTACTGCCAATCAAATGTGTCAATCTCATTAAGATTGGATAAACCAAACAGCAACTAAAGCACATAATTTGATGAAAAATGTATACCTGACCAAAAGGTGGCGCTATGGAGTTCATCCAAGATTGTCATATCCACTTGTTCAGAATGCAAGCCTGATTAAATGTATTGAATTTGGGTTCATTCTGACCAATTATGTTTAAGTTACAACAACTTTTATGTTCATGGCGAGACCCCGAAATTTGACAACCTCTGACAGCGACGCCCTTTGACACAAACTTACAGTTTTCTCTGTCACTCATCGTCAATGCCTTACCTATTATCTGACCAACTTTGAGATCAAGAAACTGATCTCGTTTGGAGCACAGATGCAAACTAGAAGACATGACAATTCCTGGTGCCAACAGGTGGCGCTACAACCGATCCTGAATATTCCACCATAGATGGGTTCAGGCTCAACCTACAATCATGCACATACGTTTTCGACCACATCAAATCATGTATTGCTGAATTACAGCCAATTGATGTTTGATGGCGAAGCTTAAAAATGACCTCAAACTTCGCCGGATCACTACGGTCACGCCCTCTGGCAGAAACTTAAAAGCTTCGCAATTTAGCGTCGGCCATGTGTCTAGATTGTACAAACCAAGTTGTGAGCCAATTCGATAAAATCTCTAGGAGGAGTTCGTTAAAGTACGAGGCCTAGAAATGATCAGAATTCATGAAAAATGACATTTTCTGTTCAAAATGCCGGACTTCCTGTGTAACTTAGACCATGGGTCCAAAAGACTTTTTTGTAGCTCTTTGTCTAATATAATACACACATAAAGGTCATTGCTGTAAGTCAAACCATATTGTGGGGCTCGTCAAAAAACATAAAATAGGTGGCGCTATAGAGCCCATTCTTGTGGACCCATGCCTGTCGCCCATAAAATACGTAATTTTACGCGACTCTGGAAGCGTGTGCAAAATTTGGTGAGTTTTGGAGCATATTAAGGCCTCCAAAAAGGCAATTTATTTACGGCGAGAATAATAATAATAATAATAATAAACATCACAGATACAATAGGGTCCTCGCACTTTCAGTGCTCGGGCCCTAAATATCTGCCGGCGACACAGACACAAACATTCCTTTTTAGTTCCAAGTTACAATTCAGTTAATATCATTCAATGTTTATACCTTTCATGACAATGTCAATCAAACTTAACTAACATATTTCATTATATTTACTTAACATACAGGCTTTAATTGTTCTTTTGAATGTAATGTTTGATTTGGATTCTTTGTTTTCTTTATTCAGATTGTTCCATAAACTGATTCCTTTCACGGAAACACAACGTTTTGAATCTTGTTTTTTTTAAATCTCTGTTCCTTTTAAGTTAACCTTGCTTTCTCTTTTTTCAAATCTTTTCTGAATGTTGATTGGTAAAGTTTTCTTATGAGCTTTAAACATAATTTGCAGAATACTATAGTCTACTAATTCATGAAATTTCAACAGTTTTAACTGAAGGAATAATGGATTTGTTGGATCTCTATATCGTTTTCTACTGATTATTCTTATGGCTCTTTTTTGCAAAATGAAAATTGACTGAATATAAATGTTTTACAGGCATTTATTTCCCCAAACTTCAACACAGTAGGTCAGATATGGAACAATCAGAGTGTTATAGAAACGTACAAAGCTTTGTTGTCCAATGAGTCCTCTAGGCAGGACGGCTGCGGCCAGCAGAGGGCGCCGCACTCCTAAATTAAATACTCACCTGCCGGATCTACTGCCCTTACTTTTTAACAACTTGTGCTTTTTATTATTTTACCTCTTTACTCATCATTTTATTTCATTTTATTTGTTATTAAGCGTACTCTTAAATTAAATACTTTTTGAAAACTGCGCAAAGTTATGGATAAGCCCTGAATGCAGGCATTGTGATGTAGAATTGTCAAATTGGTTTAATTCACCGCATGAATTGTTACAGATTACTTTTGTAATTATGTATTTGACCCGGTCTTTGTACGTTTTGACCGTATAGAAACGTAATTCTTGCCATTTTAAGAATAAGATGAACCTGCTGGATCTACTGCCCTTACTTTTTAATAACTTGTGCTTTCTATTATTTGACCTCTTTTCTTATCATTTTATTTCATTTTATTAGGGCCCGAGCATAGGAATTTTTTTTGTTTCGATTTTTTTTGGTTGTTTTTTTCCTTCTTCTGACAAAATGAGGGCCTTTTTTCCCTCCTAAACGTGCCCCAAATTTTGCACGCAAGTCAGGCCTGGCGAAAAATGTTGTATTCTAATAGTGTCAAAAAGGGGCGTGGCCTAATGGCTCACCAGCGACCGCTAGAAAAGTCTCTTGGCGACATGGTCGAAACCCAACAGGAAGTCGGCCATTTTGAATTAATCGTGTAATTTTGCCGCAATTTATGCCATTTTCACGTGTCGTACTTTAATGAAATCCTCCTAGCAGGATCGTCCGTTCAACATAAAACTCTCTCAGGAGACTCAAAAGACGTTCACCATGAAAAGTTATCAAAATCATGAGTTTTCGTGAAATGGCGTGGCCGTGGTGCCGCGTCAAACTTCAACGTTAAACAGGAAGTGATACTAGTAGCTGATTGGTCGATATTTGATAGTTCCTCCTTTCTGCCATAACTTTGGAATAGTTTGACATAGAGTCATCGGACTTAGTTTTGAGTCCTTGACCTTTATTGGTAAAAATTGCACATGCGAGGGCCCGTACATCGCTGCTTACAGCTTTAATTTTACCTCTTTTCTTATCATTTTATTTCATTTCATTTGTTATTTATGTTTTAATTGTATCTTGCCGCTTTTAATGTTGATGTAAAGCACTTTGAATGACCTTGTGTTGAATTGTACTATACAAATAAACTTGCCTTGCTGCAGCGCCGCTCACGGCCAGCAGAGGGCTCTGTAGCGCCGCTCACGGCCACCAGGGGGCGCCGCGGCGCCGCTCACGGCCACCAGAGCGCTCTGCAGCACCGCTCACGGCCAGCAGGGGGCGCCGCGGCGCCGCTTCACCTCTCTCTCTGTGTCTCAGCATGAAGAAGGGCCAGATCGTCAGCATCAGCCGCCGGCTCTCCGGAGACGGACCGTTCCGGACCTACAGGGACCTGCAGAACCACTGGAACCTGCTGGTACGAGCCCTGCGTGCTGATTGGTCCTCTGACCACAGAGGGGGTCGTCATGGTAACGTAGAGCAGGACCTGCAGGTGTGAGGACAGACGGCAGTAAAACAACCACCCGTTTACTGAGTCGCTCAACCTGGAGATAAATAATCAATAAGTTCTGGTACCGTAGACCTCATGACTCCTCCCCCTGATCCTGACTCCTCCCCCTGACCCTGACTCCTCCCCCTCCTCTGACTCCTCCCCCTGATCCTGACTCCTCCCCCTGATCCTGACTCCTCCCCCTGATCATGACTCCTCCCCCTGACCCTGACTCCTCCCCCTGATCATGACTCCTCCCCCTGATCATGACTCCTCCCCTTACCCTGACTCCTCCCCCTGATACTGACTCCTCCCCCTGATCCTGACTCCTCCCCCTGACTCTGACTCCTCCCCCTGATCCTGACTCCTCCCCCTGATCCTGACTCCTCCCCCTGACTCTGACTCCTCCCCCTGATTATGACTCCTCCCCCTGATCCTGACTCCTCCCCCTGACCCTGACTCCTCCCCCTGAGCCTGACTCCTCCCCCTGACCCTGACTCCTCCCCCTGATCCTGACTCCTCCCCTTGATCCTGACTCCTCCCCCTGATCCTGACTCCTCCCCCTGATCCTGACTCCTCCCCCTGACCCTGACTCCTCCCCCTGATCCTGACTCCTCCCCCTCTGTTTCTCCAGTACGGCTATCGGCTCCCGCGGCTCCCGGAGGACGAGGTGATTTACTGCAGCGTCTTCTTCCGCCCGCTGGGGGGACGACTCTTCACGTATCCTGTTAGCCTGTTAGCTGCTAGCTGCTGTCCCCCCAGGACCTGCTAGCTGTTAGCTGCTAGCTGCTGTCCCCCCTGGACCTGCTAGCTGTTAGCTGCTAGCTGCTGTCCACCCAGGACCTGCTAGCTGCTAGCTGCTGTCCCCCCAGGACCTGCTAGCTGTTAGCTGCTGGCTGCTGTCCCCCCAGGACCTGCTAGCTGTTAGCTGCTAGCTGCTGTCCCCCCAGGACCTGCTAGCTGTTAGCTGCTAGCTGCTGTCCCCCGAGGAACTGCTAGCTGCTAGCCGTTAGCTGCTGTCCCCCAGGACCTGCTAGCTGTTAGCTGCTAGCTGCTGCCCCCCCAGGACCTGCTAGCTGTTAGCTGCTAGCTGCTGTCCCTCGAGGAACTGCTAGCTGTTAGCTGCTAGCTGCTGTCCCCCGAGGAACTGCTAGCTGCTAGCCGTTAGCTGCTGTCCCCCAGGACCTGCTAGCTGTTAGCTGCTAGCTGCTGTCCCCCCAGGACCTGCTAGCTGTTAGCTGCTAGCTGCTGTCCCCCCAGGACCTGCTAGCTGTTAGCTGCTAGCTGCTGTCCCCCCAGGACCTGCTAGCTGTTAGCTGCTAGCTGCTGTTCCCCCAGGACCTGCTAGCTGCTGGCCGTTAGCTGCTGTCTCCCAGGACCTGCTAGCTGTTAGCTGCTAGCTGCTGTCCCCCCAGGACCTGCTAGCTGTTAGCTGCTAGCTGCTGTCCCCCCAGGACCTGCTAGCTGTTAGCTGCTAGCTGCTGTCCCCCCAGGACCTGCTAGCTGTTAGCTGCTGGCTGCTGTCCCCCGAGGAACTGCTAGCTGCTAGCCATTAGCTGCTGTCCCCCAGGACCTGCTAGCTGTTAGCTGCTAGCTGCTGTCCCCCCAGGACCTGCTAGCTGTTAGCTGCTAGCTGCTGTCCCCCCTGGACCTGCTAGCTGTTAGCTGCTAGCTGCTGTCCACCCAGGACCTGCTAGCTGCTAGCTGCTGTCCCCCCAGGACCTGCTAGCTGTTAGCTGCTGGCTGCTGTCCCCCCAGGACCTGCTAGCTGTTAGCTGCTAGCTGCTGTCCCCCCAGGACCTGCTAGCTGTTAGCTGCTAGCTGCTGTCCCCCGAGGAACTGCTAGCTGCTAGCCGTTAGCTGCTGTCCCCCAGGACCTGCTAGCTGTTAGCTGCTAGCTGCTGCCCCCCCAGGACCTGCTAGCTGTTAGCTGCTAGCTGCTGTCCCTCGAGGAACTGCTAGCTGTTAGCTGCTAGCTGCTGTCCCCCGAGGAACTGCTAGCTGCTAGCCGTTAGCTGCTGTCCCCCAGGACCTGCTAGCTGTTAGCTGCTAGCTGCTGTCCCCCCAGGACCTGCTAGCTGTTAGCTGCTAGCTGCTGTCCCCCCAGGACCTGCTAGCTGTTAGCTGCTAGCTGCTGTCCCCCCAGGACCTGCTAGCTGTTAGCTGCTAGCTGCTGTTCCCCCAGGACCTGCTAGCTGCTGGCCGTTAGCTGCTGTCTCCCAGGACCTGCTAGCTGTTAGCTGCTAGCTGCTGTCCCCCCAGGACCTGCTAGCTGTTAGCTGCTAGCTGCTGTCCCCCCAGGACCTGCTAGCTGTTAGCTGCTAGCTGCTGTCCCCCCAGGACCTGCTAGCTGTTAGCTGCTGGCTGCTGTCCCCCGAGGAACTGCTAGCTGCTAGCCATTAGCTGCTGTCCCCCAGGACCTGCTAGCTGTTAGCTGCTAGCTGCTGTCCCCCCAGGACCTGCTAGCTGTTAGCTGCTAGCTGCTGTCCCCCCAGGACCTGCTAGCTGTTAGCTGCTAGCTGCTGTCCCCCCAGGACCTGCTAGCTGCTGGCCGTTAGCTGCTGTCCCCCCAGGACCTGCTAGCTGTTAGCTGCTAGCTGCTGTCCCCCCAGGACCTGCTAGCTGTTAGCTGCTAGCTGCTGTCCCCCCAGGACCTGTTAGCTGCTAGCTGCTGTCCCCCCAGGACCTGCTAGCTGTTAGCTGCTGGCTGCTGTCCCCCCAGGACCTGCTAGCTGTTAGCTGCTGTCCCCCCAGGACCTGCTAGCTGTTAGCTGCTAGCTGCTGTCCCCCCAGGACCTGCTAGCTGGTGATAAACTTGCTGTTGGGGCTTCCGTTCATGTCGGTTCACGTCCGTTCCCGTGCACCACCAACCGCAACGTCGCTCTTTTAGTACGTGTGGAGAGCGTGTCGTACCGGCGGTGAGCGATAGGGGGCAGTAAGCAGAGCAACAGCTGGAAAAGTGATTACATATTTAGTAGCAGTAGCAGATTAGAACAACAAACAAGTTTACTAGACAATATTGGATGAAGAGGAGATTATAACGTTGCTTTATCTCGGCAAAGGAAACGGTGCCAGCGACGGCGTCACGGCGACGGCGTCACGGCGACGGCGTCAGGGCGACGGCGTCACGGTAACAGCGTCAGGGCGACGGCGTCACGGTAACAGCGTCAGGGCGACGGCGTCACGGCGACGGCGTCACGGTAACAGCGTCAGGGCGACGGCATCACAGCGACGGCATCACGGCGACGGCATCACAGCGGCGGCGTCACGGCGTCAGGGCGACGGCGTCACGGTAACGGCGTCACGGTAACAGCGTCAGGGCGACGGCATCACAGCGACGGCATCACGGCGACGGCATCACAGCGGCGGCGTCACGGCGTCAGGGCGACGGCGTCACGGTAACAGCGTCAGGGCGACGGTAACGGTAACGGCGTCACGGTAACAGCGTCAGGGCGACGGCATCACAGCGACGGCGTCAGGGCGACGGCGTCACGGTAACGGCGTCAGGGCGACGGCATCACAGCGACGGCATCACGGCGTCAGGGCGTCACGGTGACGGCGTCACGGTAACGGCGTCACGGTAACAGCGTCAGGGCGACGGCATCACAGCGACGGCGTCACGGCGTCAGGGCGACGGCGTCACGGTAACGGCGTCACGGTAACAGCGTCAGGGCGACGGCATCACAGCGACGGCATCACGGCGTCAGGGCGTCACGGTGACGGCGTCACGGTAACGGCGTCAGGGCGACGGCATCACAGCGACGGCATCACGGCGTCAGGGCGTCACGGTGACGGCGTCACGGTAACGGCGTCAGGGCGACGGCATCACAGCGACGGCGTCACGGTAACGGTGTCAGGGCGACGGCATCACAGCGACGGCATCACAGCGTCAGGGCGTCACGGTGACGGCGTCACGGTGACGGCGTCACGGTGACGGCGTCACGGTAACGGCGTCAGGGCGACGGCATCACAGCGACGGCATCACAGCGATGGCGTCACGGCGACGGCGTCACGGTAAAAGCGCCACGGTGATTGCGTCACGGTAACGGCATCGCGGCGTCGGCGGTGTGAGCCTTAATTCAGCTTTAGCTGGTCCCCCCCCCCCCCCCGACGATCCTCTGTTAGCCGGTCTTCCTTGACCCCCCAGCAGATACCCGCTGAGCTGCCTCCGCCTGCAGCCGCTGCAGCGCTGCCCCCCCCCTGGGGGCCCCCAGGGGCCCCAGGCCGGGCCCCCCCCCTGCTTCCTGGCCCTGCTCCGGGACCAGCTGCAGAACCTGTGTGGATTCCCTGCAGGCCTGAGCAGCCGAGCCCAGTACCAGACGCTGGAGCTGAGACCGGCGGGGGTGCAGGTGGACACACACACACACTTATACACACTAATACACACTTATACACACTTATACACACTAATACACACTAATACACACTTATACACACTAATACACACTAATATACACTTATACACACTTATACACACTTATACACACATATACACACTAATATACACTAATACACACTAATACACACTTATACACACTTATACACACTTATACACACTTATACACACTTATACACACTTATACACACTTATACACTAATACACACTTATACACACTTATACACACTTATACACACTTATACACACTTATACACTAATACACACTTATACACACTTATATACACTAATACACACTTATACACACTTATACACACTAATACACACTTATACACACTAATACACACTTATACACACTAATATACACTAATACACACTTATACACACTTATACACACTTATACACACTAATACACACACTTATACACACTTATACACACTTATACACACACTTATACACACTAATACACACTAATACACACTTATACACACTTATATACACTAATACACACTTATACACACTTATACACACTAATACACACTTATACACACTAATACACACTTATACACACTAATACACACTTATACACACGTATACACACTTATACACACTAATACACACTTATACACACTAATACACACTAATACACACTAATACACACACTTATACACACTTATACACACTTATACACACTAATATACACTAATATACACTAATACACACTTATACACACTAATACACACTTATACACACTTATACACACTAATACACACTAATACACACTTATACACACTAATACACACTAATATACACTTATACACACTTATACACACTTATACACACATATACACACTAATATACACTAATACACACTAATACACACTTATACACACTTATACACACTTATACACACTTATACACACTTATACACTAATACACACTTATACACACTTATACACACTTATACACACTTATACACTAATACACACTTATACACACTTATACACACTTATACACACTAATACACTAATACACACTTATACACACTTATATACACTAATACACACTTATACACACTTATATACACTAATACACACTTATACACACTTATACACACATATACACACTTATACACTAATACACACTTATACACACTTATACACACTTATACACACTTATACACACTTATACACACTTATACACTAATACACACTTATACACACTTATATACACTAATACACACTTATACACACTTATACACACTAATACACACTTATACACACTAATACACACTTATACACACTAATATACACTAATACACACTTATACACACTTATACACACTTATACACACTAATACACACACTTATACACACTTATACACACTAATACACACACTTATACACACTTATACACACTAATACACACTAATACACACTAATACACACTTATACACACTTATACACACTTATACACACTAATACACACACTTATACACACTTATACACACTAATACACACACTTATACACACTTATACACACTAATACACACTTATACACACTAATACACACTTATACACACTTATACACACTAATACACACTTATACACACTAATACACACTTATACACACTTATACACACTAATACACACTTATACACACTAATACACACTTATACACACTAATACACACTTATACACACTAATACACACTTATACACACTAATACACACTAATACACACTAATACACACTAATACACACACTTATACACACTTATACACACTTATACACACTAATATACACTAATATACACTAATACACACTTATACACACTTATACACACTTATACACACTAATACACACTAATACACACTTATACACACTAATACACACTTATACACACTTATACACACTTATACACACTAATACACACTTATACACACGTATACACACTTATACACACTAATACACACACTTATACACACTTATACACACTTATACACACTTATACACACTTATACACACATATACACACTTATACACACTTATACACACTAATACACACTTATACACACTTATACACACTTATACACACTAATACACACTTATACACACGTATACACACTTATACACACTAATACACACACTTATACACACTTATACACACTTATACACACTTATACACACTTATACACACATATACACACTTATACACACTTATACACACTAATACACACTAATACACACACTTATACACACTTATACACACTTATACACACTTATACACACTTATACACACTAATACACACTAATACACACTTATACACACTTATACACACTTATACACACTTATACACACATATACACACTTATACACACTAATACACACTTATACACACTAATATACACTAATACACACTTATACACACTTATACACACTTATACACACTAATACACACACTTATACACACTTATACACACTTATACACACACTTATACACACTAATACACACTTATACACACTTATACACACACTTATACACACTAATACACACTTATACACACTTATACACACTAATACACACTTATACACACTAATACACACTTATACACACTAATACACACTTATACACACGTATACACACTTATACACACTAATACACACTTATACACACTAATACACACTAATACACACTAATACACACTTATACACACTTATACACACTTATACACACTAATATACACTAATATACACTAATACACACTTATACACACTTATACACACTTATACACACTAATACACACTAATACACACTTATACACACTAATACACACTTATACACACTTATACACACTTATACACACTAATACACACTTATACACACGTATACACACTTATACACACTAATACACACACTTATACACACTTATACACACTTATACACACTTATACACACTTATACACACATATACACACTTATACACACTTATACACACTAATACACACTTATACACACTTATACACACTTATACACACTAATACACACTTATACACACGTATACACACTTATACACACTAATACACACACTTATACACACTTATACACACTTATACACACTTATACACACTTATACACACTTATACACACGTATACACACTTATACACACTAATACACACTAATACACACTAATACACACACTTATACACACTTATACACACTTATACACACTTATACACACTTATACACACTTATACACACTAATACACACTTATACACACTTATACACACTAATATACACTAATATACACTAATACACACTTATACACACTTATACACACTTATACACACTAATATACACTAATACACACTTATACACACTTATACACACTAATACACACTTATACACACTAATACACACTTATACACACTTATACACACTAATATACACTAATATACACTAATACACACTTATACACACTTATACACACTTATACACACTAATATACACTAATACACACTTATACACACTTATACACACTAATACACACTTATACACACTTATACACACATATACACACTTATACACACTAATACACACTTATACACACTAATATACACTAATACACACTTATACACACTTATACACACTAATACACACTTATACACACTAATACACACTTATACACACTTATACACACTTATACACACTTATACACACTTATACACACTAAAAAACACACTTATACACACTTATACACACTTATACACACTTATACACACTAATACACACTTATACACACTAATACACACACTTATACACACTTATACACACTTATACACACTAATACACACACTTATACACACTTATACACACTTATACACACTAATACACACTTATACACACTTATACACACTTATACACACTTATACACACTAAAAAACACACTTATACACACTTATACACACTTATACACACTTATACACACTAATACACACTTATACACACTAATACACACTTATACACACTTATACACACTAAAAAACACACACACACACACACTTATACACACTAATACACACTTATACACACTTATACACACATATACACACTTATACACACTAATACACACTTATACACACACACTTATACACACTTATACACACTAATACACACACTTATACACACTTATACACACTAATATACACTAATACACACTTATACACACTTATACACACATATACACACTTATACACACTTATACACACTTATACACACTAATACACACACTTATACACACTTATACACACTTATACACACTAATATACACTAATACACACTTATACACACTAATACACACTAATACACACTAATACACACACTTATACACACTTATACACACTTATACACACTAATATACACTAATACACACTTATACACACTAATACACACTTATACACTTATACACACTAATACACACTTATACACACTTATACACACTTATACACACTAATACACACTTATACACACTTATACACACTAATACACACACTTATACACACTTATACACACTAATATACACTAATACACACTTATACACACTAATACACACTTATACACACTAATACACACTTATACACACTAATATACACTAATACACACTTATACACACTTATACACACTTATACACACTAATACACACTTATACACACTAATATACACTAATACACACTTATACACACTTATACACACTAATACACACTTATACACACTTATACACACTTATACACACTTATACACACTTATACACACTAATATACACTAATACACACTTATACACACTAATACACACTTATACACACTAATACACACTTATACACACTTATACACACTAATACACACTTATACACACTTATACACACTTATACACACTAATATACACTAATACACACTTATACACACTTATACACACTTATACACACTTATACACACTTATACACACTTATACACACTAATATACACTAATACACACTTATACACACTTATACACACACTTATACACACTAATACACACACTTATACACACTTATACACACTTATACACACTAATACACACACTTATACACACTTATACACACTTATACACACTTATACACACTAATACACACTTATACACACTAATACACACTTATACACACTTATACACACTAAAAAACACACACACACACACACACACACACACTTATACACACTAATACACACTTATACACACTTATACACACTTATACACACTTATACACACTAATATACACTAATACACACTTATACACACTTATACACACACTTATACACACTAATACACACACTTATACACACTTATACACACTTATACACACTAATACACACACTTATACACACTTATACACACTTATACACACTAATACACACTTATACACACTAATACACACTTATACACACTTATACACACTAAAAAACACACACACACACACACACACACACACTTATACACACTAATACACACTTATACACACTTATACACACATATACACACTTATACACACTAATACACACTTATACACACACACTTATACACACTTATACACACTAATACACACACTTATACACACTTATACACACTAATATACACTAATACACACTTATACACACTTATACACACATATACACACTTATACACACTTATACACACTTATACACACTAATACACACACTTATACACACTTATACACACTTATACACACTAATATACACTAATACACACTTATACACACTAATACACACTAATACACACTAATACACACACTTATACACACTTATACACACTTATACACACTAATATACACTAATACACACTTATACACACTAATACACACTTATACACACTTATACACACTAATACACACTTATACACACTTATACACACTTATACACACTTATACACACTAATACACACTTATACACACTAATACACACACTTATACACACTTATACACACTAATATACACTAATACACACTTATACACACTAATACACACTTATACACACTAATACACACTTATACACACTAATATACACTAATACACACTTATACACACTTATACACACTTATACACACTAATATACACTAATACACACTTATACACACTAATATACACTAATACACACTTATACACACTTATACACACTAATACACACTTATACACACTTATACACACTTATACACACTTATACACACTTATACACACTAATATACACTAATACACACTTATACACACTAATACACACTTATACACACTAATACACACTTATACACACTTATACACACTAATACACACTTATACACACTTATACACACTTATACACACTAATATACACTAATACACACTTATACACACTTATACACACTTATACACACTTATACACACTTATACACACTTATACACACTAATATACACTAATACACACTTATACACACTTATACACACACTTATACACACTAATACACACACTTATACACACTTATACACACTAATACACACACTTATACACACTTATACACACTTATACACACTTATACACACATATACACACTTATACACACTTATACACACTTATACACACTTATACACACTAATACACACTTATACACACTTATACACACTAATACACACACTTATACACACTTATACACACTTATACACACTTATACACACTAATACACACTTATACACACTTATACACACTAATACACACACTTATACACACTTATACACACTTATACACACTAATATACACTAATACACACTTATACACACTAATATACACTAATACACACTTATACACACTAATACACACTTATACACACTAATACACACTTATACACACTAATACACACTTATACACACTAATATACACTAATACACACTTATACACACTAATACACACTTATACACACTAATATACACTAATACACACTTATACACACTAATACACACTTATACACACTAATACACACTTATACACACTAATATACACTAATACACACTTATACACACTTATACACACTAATACACACTTATACACACTTATACACACTTATACACACTTATACACACTTATACACACTAATATACACTAATACACACTTATACACACTTATACACACTTATACACACTTATACACACTTATACACACTTATACACACTTATACACACTAATATACACTAATACACACTTATACACACTTATACACACTTATACACACTTATACACACTTATACACACTTATACACACTAATATACACTAATACACACTTATACACACTTATACACACACTTATACACACTAATACACACACTTATACACACTTATACACACTAATACACACACTTATACACACTTATACACACTTATACACACTTATACACACATATACACACTTATACACACTTATACACACTTATACACACTTATACACACTAATACACACTTATACACACTTATACACACTAATACACACACTTATACACACTTATACACACTTATACACACTTATACACACTAATACACACTTATACACACTTATACACACTAATACACACACTTATACACACTTATACACACTTATACACACTAATATACACTAATACACACTTATACACACTAATATACACTAATACACACTTATACACACTAATACACACTTATACACACTAATACACACTTATACACACTAATACACACTTATACACACTAATATACACTAATACACACTTATACACACTAATACACACTTATACACACTAATATACACTAATACACACTTATACACACTAATACACACTTATACACACTAATACACACTTATACACACTAATATACACTAATACACACTTATACACACTTATACACACTAATACACACTTATACACACTTATACACACTTATACACACTTATACACACTTATACACACTAATATACACTAATACACACTTATACACACTAATACACACTTATACACACTAATACACACTTATACACACTTATACACACTAATACACACTTATACACACTTATACACACTTATACACACTAATATACACTAATACACACTTATACACACTTATACACACTTATACACACTTATACACACTTATACACACATATACACACTTATACACACTTATACACACTAATATACACTAATACACACTTATACACACTTATACACACACTTATACACACTTATACACACTAATACACACTAATACACACTTATACACACTTATACACACTTATACACACTAATACACACACTTATACACACTTATACACACTTATACACACTAATACACACACTTATACACACTTATACACACTTATACACACTTATACACACATATACACACTTATACACACTTATACACACTTATACACACTAATACACACACTTATACACACTTATATACACTAATACACACTTATACACACTTATACACACTTATACACACTTATACACACTTATACACACTTATACACACTTATACACACTAATACACACACTTATACACTTATACACACACTTATACACACTTATACACACTAATACAAACACTTATACACACTTATACACACTTATACACACACTTATACACACTTATACACACACTTATACACACTTATACACACTTATACACACACTTATACACACTTATACACACTTATACACACTAAAAAACACACTTATACACACTTATACACACTTATACACACACTTATACACAATTATACACACTTATACACACATATACACACTTATACACACACTTATACACACTTATACACACTTATACACACTAAAAAACACACTTATACACACTTATACACACTTATACACACTTATACACACTTATACACACACTTATACACACTTATACACACTTATACACACTAAAAAACACACTTATACACACTTATACACACTTATACACACTTATACACACTTATACACACACTTATACACAATTATACACACTTATACACACTTATACACACTTATACACACTTATACACACTTATACACACACTTATACACACTTATACACACTTATACACACTAAAAAACACACTTATACACACTTATACACACTTATACACACTTATACACACACTTATACACAATTATACACACTTATACACACTTATACACACTTATACACACTAAAAAACACACTTATACACACTTATACACACTTATACACACTTATACACACACTTATACACACTAATACACACTTATACACACTTATACACACTTATACACACTAATACACACTTATACACACTAATACACACTTATACACACTTATACACACTTATACACACTTATACACACTTATACACACACATATACACACTTATACACACTAATACACACTTATACACACACATATACACACTTATACACACTAATACACACTTATACACACTAAAAAACACACTTATACACACTAATACACACTTATACACACTTATACACACTTATACACACTTATACACACTAATACACACTTATACACACACATATACACACTTATACACACATATACACACATATACACACTTATACACGCGCTTATACACACTTATACACACTTATACACACTTATACACACTTATACACACACATACACACTTATACACACACATATACACACTTATACACACATATACACACATATACACACTTATACACGCACTTATACACACTTATACACACACCAGTACCAGACGCTGGAGCTGAGACCGGCGGGGAAGCAGGTGGACACACACACACACTTATACACACTTATACACACTTATATATACACATATACATACACTAATACACACATATACACACACACACATATACAATATACATAAACATACACATACACACACACACAGACATACATATATACACACATATACACACATACACACACACACACACACACACACACACACACACACACACACACACGCTTATACATATATACATATACACACATATATAATAATAATAATAATAATAATAATAATAATAATAATACATTTTATTTATAGGGCACCTTTCATGGCACTCAAGGTCGCCGTACAACATCAAATAAAATCGTTAAAATAATTAAGACAGACTCATAAAATAAAACAGAAGCCGTAGCCAAGCAGGAGGTATAACAAACAGGAGGAACATCAGTCTCATAAGCCAGTCTGAAAATGTGGGTTTTGAGGAGGGTCTTGAAACGGGTGTATATATATATGTATACATATATACACACTTATACACACACATACATACACATATACACACTTATATATATATATATATATATATATGTATATATATATATATATATATATATACATATATATATATATATATATATATATATATATATATATATATATATATACTCGTGTTCACAGTGAAGACTCGTAGAAATGAGAGTTGTGTTCATAAGACTTTACATTCACAGCTTTTAGATTCACTCACATAAAAACCATCCTAACTCGAATCATTTACCAGACTCCTGTGTGACAGCAGAATTTTGGCTACAACTTTTGTATTTACATACAAATGTTTATCATTAGGAATATGAACAGTTATAACATGGACACATGTTTTTGAGAGTTATCTCACTCCGTCCTGGAGGACGTTCTGGCGACGCCCAGCGATGGGCGTGGGGGTATTATTATCGTGGGGGGGTCATTATCATCCCGTTTCCGGGCGGTTTACGGCCCCTCCCCCCCCTTCAGCGGGGGATTGATGCCGGTGTCGGAGACGTGGGCGTCCAGAGGTCACCGCGGTTACGGGGATGTGTGTGTGATGCATCTCCACGGCAACAGGGAGCCGTAAATCCTCCCCTCATCCCTCACTTCCTGGGGGGGGAGGAGGGGGACAACAGGCCGTCCATCACCCCCCCCCCCTGCAGACGAGGCTCCAGCCGAGCAAAGCTGGAATTAAAGCCATCGCTCATCTGGAGCTGGACGGAGCTGGAAGCTCCTCGGAGACGCAGACCGAGACAAACTGAAAATCCAGCTGCCGCCCTAGTGGCTCCTGGAGCTTTTTCAAAAATGTTTGACCTTTTTTTTTCCTTTTTTTCCATCTTTTTTTCTCTCTATTTTCTCTTTTTTTTCCTTTTTTTTCTTTTTTTTTTTTTGCTTTTTTCTTCTTTTCTTTCTCTTTTTTTCTTCCTTTTTCCTTTTCTTTTTAATCTCGACATTTTGACTTTTTCTCAACATTTTGACTTTTTTCTCGAAATTTTGACTTTTTTCTCGACATTTCGACTTTTTTCTTGACATTTCCAGTTTTTTCCTCAACATTTCCACTTTTTTCTCAAAATGTTGACTTTTTTCTCGACACTGCTCAATCCTGGATTCAGCAGCTGGATTCCTGCTCAGAGCTGAGGGACGAGTCTGTCCCAGTCTGTCCCAGTCTGCTAGGAGACACCAGGAGATGCTAGGAAAGGCTAGGAAATGCTAGAAAACATTAGGAGACGTTAGAAAACGCGAGAAGGCGCTTGGAGACGCTAGGAGATCCTAGGAGATGGTAGAAGGTGCTAGGAGACGCTAAAAAGCTAGGAGACGCTACTAGATGCTAGAAGATGCTAGAAGACGTTGCTAGGAAACGATGCTAGGAGGTCCTAAGAGAGGCTAGGAGATGCTAGGAGATGCTAAAAAGCTAGGAGACACTAGAAAACATTAAGAGATGCGAAAAGATGCTGGAAAATGCTAGAAGATGCTAGGAGACGCTAAAAAGCTAGGAGATGCTAGGAGATGCTAGGAGACGCTAAAAAGCTAGGAGACACTACTAGATGCTAGAAGATGCTAGGAGACGCTAAAAAGCTAGGAGACGCTACAAGATGCTAGAAGATGTTAGAAAATGCCAGGAAACGATGCTAGGAGGTCCTTAGAGAGGCTAGGAGATGCTAGGAGATGCTAAAAAGCTAGGAGACACTAGAAAACAATAAGAGATGCGAAAAGATGCTGGACAATGCTAGAAGATGCTAGGAGACGTTAGGAGATGCTAGGAGATGCTAAAAAGCTAGGAGACGCTAGGAAAGACTAGAACTGCGTCTGAAATTTCATACTTCCACCCTAATGAGCAGCAAAAACAGTATGTGAGATTTTTTAGTGCATCCGAAACATTAGTACGTACTCAATAGTATGTACTATCCATACTCAATCTGGAGAAATGTATTAGTATGGATTGATGGACACTAGCCGAGCAGAAACTTCCCACAATGCAATGCAGCGGTGTTTGGTTGCTAAGTGATACGTATATGTCATAAGTGTAATATTAAGTATAATAATATTATTATAAAATATTAATATTATAATATTCGTACATAATAATTTCATATAATGTCATCTTGTTTGGGCCAGAATAAACGGGAAAGAGCGGTGCTGCTACTGCTGCTGTTACAGGAGTTGTTACCATGGTAACAACTCCCCTCCCAACGGCAGGAAGTGCCGTGTGGCTCTGAGTAGTACGTCCAAATTAATGCAGACTGCTGATATTTACTCAAAAGTGTGCCGAACTTAAGTATACTTTTTAGTATATACTGTTTAGTATGACATTTCGGACGCACTGTAGGAGACGCTAGAAGATGCTAGGAGACGCTGGGAGAACCAGGTCCTGGTCTGAGGCCCCTGTCCCCCCCCTACAGCTTCTTCTTCTGGCTCTCGGCGAAGGCGGACGCTTTTTCTGCTCCTCTCTCTTATCAATCTGCCCTGCTACTGCTTTTGTCTTGTCTCGTCTTCAGAGTCTCTCCTTTTCACTCCTCCGAAACTCTACAATCATGGAATTGATTAACTGGTCTCTCAGCACAATTGACCACATTTTTGCGACGAGAAGTCAGAGGACAAGGGAGCCCTCCTGCCCCGATGGGACATTTTTTGCTGGATACACAATGGATTCCTGGAAACATTGAAAAAAGTTGTGTTTGGCGATTCTGTCTGTCAAGGACGTTTTTAGATACCTTCATAATTGGATTTATGATAGCGGGATTTCTTCTAATTGGAGTGGGGATTTCCCTGGCCTATCGACAAACGCATAAGTCGTCGACAGCTGTTTTGGCTCTTTCTGAACTGCCCGACGTTGCTGAAGGAATGAGCACAGGGATCAACACTCAAACTTTTACGCTGGGAGAGCAAAGCCGCAAGCTGGATGCGATTCTTGAACAGAATCGCCGGCTGGCGGTGGTCTTTGAGCTCGTTGGCAAGATGGAGAAGACCTTGGAGAAGTTGGAAGCTCGGCTTGGCGGGAATTGATCACAAATTTGTCTGTTTGGAGTCGCCATTGAGGAACCAGAGGCTTAAGGCAGACGGAAAATTACTGGAGTCTGCCTGTTTCCTTTCTTTCAATACAATTGTTGATTCTATAATCCGACCTTGACAGGGCGGTTTGGCCGACTGCTCCAGTCACAATCTCCCTGGTGGAATGAAAACAAGTGGCTCTGCCCCCACTAGCCCTCTCCCTCTCTCAGAAACATCTGTGGACTTGTATCAGAACTGACCGGGCCGTCTGATAACATCAAGGATATTGGCTGGGGAGCAGCTCTGTGGCGAAGTTTCACAGACTTACTGCTCACACATACACACTTACTGATAACCACACCCCCCCATCTTCAACGCCTTCCCCGCCCCCCCTCTTATCAGCCCCCGTGACACGGTCGCCGGGTCGAGCGCCACGAAGCCGCGGCCCTCACTTGGATTAACTGTGCCGAAATCCCCCGACTTGCCCACCCCCCATACCCATGCAAGTTATGATGTTTTGTTGTGTGTATGTTGCTTTTCTGTGCTAAGGTGTTTTTTATTTTGCACCTTGACACTGGCGTCCGTATTAATGGTGCCATCGGTGTGAACTGGAGTCAAGTTCTCTCGTCTGATTTATGTCTGACTTGGCAATAAAGCTTTTTTCTTATTCTGATTCTGATTCTGATTCTACAGGTGGGAAACGGTGAGCAGATCAACCTGACCACCTGCATGCCCCCGCCTCTCCGCCCCGGGCAGCCTTGGACCCCCGCCGTGGCCCAACCCCCCCCAAGGCTGGCCCCGCCCCCCACCGTGGCCCCGTGGAACGGAGCTGGTCCTGGTACCACGCCGACTCCACCTCCATCCAGCTACCAGTCCTCCTCCTCCTCCTCCTTCTCCTCCTCTTCCCTCCCAGTCTTCCGGCTGACGCCCCCTCCCCCGGGTCCGGCCCCGCC
The DNA here is from genome assembly GCF_033807715.1 of Cololabis saira. Taxonomy (NCBI): domain Eukaryota; kingdom Metazoa; phylum Chordata; class Actinopteri; order Beloniformes; family Belonidae; genus Cololabis; species Cololabis saira. Next base: position 34,586,278 of record NC_084608.1, read on the forward strand.
CCCCCCAGGTCTGGCCCCGCCCTCCCCGGAGGGGCCCCCCCTCTTCAGGAGCAGGAGCCCCTGGCGCCGCCTGAACACGGCCCTGCTGAGGGCCCAGAACCAGCCAGAGAGGAAGAGGGTGACCCTGCCGTCCTTCAGGAGGAAGAGCCCGTCCTCCTCTTCCTTCCTGCCCTCCCTCGCTCCTCCCCCTCCCCCTCCTCCTCCTCCTCCTCCGAGGTTCATCCCTCGCTTCCCCCCCCGGCCCAGACCCGGCAGCGGCCCGGCCCCTCAGCCGGCCCCTCAGCCGGCCCCTCAGCCGGCCCCCAGGGTGACCCACATCTCCAGCCTCAATCCTCCGTCCAGGTCCAGGCCGGCACCCGTCCTGGCCCCCGTCCTGGCCCCCGTCCTGGCCCCCGTCCGGGCCCCCAGACCCGGGTCCAGCACCAAGACCCCCAAGACCAGCAAGACCAGCTCCCACGGAGTCCCCGTCCCCGGCTCCAGGGCCCGACCTCCGACCCCGGCTGACGTCCCTGGCCTGCAGGTTAGTCCAGTTGGTCCGGTTAGTCCGGCGTAGCGTCGCCACCCGTCCCTTCAAATACGGAATTGTTATGTAATTGGGAATTAAAAGTTTGTTTCACCTTTAGTTGAATTTACTACGAATTAAGTTTTGCAGTATATTCTCATTTTCCGACCTTCACCTGTATATTATTCTATATTTTACATCTAGGCCGGGGGTCTTCAACCCGCGGCTCTTTAGCGCCGCCCTAGTGGCTCCTGGAGCTTTTTCAAAAGAAAAAGTTTGAAAATGGAAATGGATGGGGAGGGAAATACATTTTTAATATGTTTCTGTAGGAGGACAAACAAACATTCTTAACGTTTTCCAATGCTGCAAAAATGTGTAGAATAAATATTACATTTCAACATTTCTGTTAACAAAGATTTGTACGGAAGAGTATCAGGGCCCTAATATTTGAGAGGAGGAAGATTTTTTATTTTATTGTGCACTTCGAGAAAAAAGTTGAAATGTCGAGAAAAAAGTTTAAATTTCAAGAAAAAAGTCAAAATGTCGAAAATAAAGTTGAAATTTTGCCTTTTTTCTCAACATTTCAACTTTATTCACGAAATTGTATATCAACATTAATCTCGACATTTTGACTTTTTTCTCGAAGTGCAAAATAAAAAAAAAACTGAAAAAGTGAAGACTGTGTTTAAAGATCACCAGCTGTGTGTTCTGCTATTTTGTCTGGCTGTCTTTGTATGATTATATACTTAGATATACGTATTATATTTATATCATAGTTATATTATATTTATATCATAATAATATTATTTTTATGATAAAGCTTATATCTTGTATTAAACAGGTTATTTTTGTAAAAATGATATATTTTTATAAAAATTAGTGTATAGTATAAAAAATAATACAGACATATAATTATTGTTTAGTTGTGGAAAGGGGGTGGGATTAAATAAGTTTATACTTCCTCCCACTCCTTTTCCAACATTTAACTGAAATATGTGTTTTGATGTTTGTTTTTTTTCTTTGTGTGGTGGAATGTTTTCTTATCTTTTTTCTTGTTTTTATACATGTTGGAAATAAACAAAAAAACTAAACGAAACAAAACCCTAGTCCGGTTGGTCTGGCGGGTCCTCAAGACCATAGACATCTATCCGTATCCGCCCCATGGAGCAGCTGCGATACGTCAACGTCACCGCCATATTGGATGAAAAACAATATATATCCCCCCTCACAAAAATAAGAAAAATACAGAAACATATTTTCTCATCAACAGAGCATATTTTACATTTTTTTTAACATATTTGAGCCATTTTTTATTTTTTTTTTTCCAGTTATTTTATTGTCTGAAAATTTTTTCAAATATGTTATTTTGTTCCTTGACAAATTTAAAATATGTTTTGTTGATGAGAAAATATGTTTCTTTATTTTTCTTATTTTTGTGAGGGGGATATATATTGTTTTTCGGCACTACCTTGTTCTTTATAGCTGATAAAACATGAATTACTCCTATGTGGGATCAATAAAGTTCTTATTTTTGCCATCTGAGAAAATTAAATATATTATATTTGGTTCCTAACTGTTTCCCAAATATATTAGTGCGTTTGTGAATGAATAAATGAGACGTAAAACGTACATTTCTTTGTAGAAAGGCGCTTTATGAACATAAGTCCATTTACTTGTATTAGTTTACAGCGCAGTCTTGAACATCCAATATGGCGGCGACGTTGACGTATCGCAGCAGCTCTATGGAAGGAGGAGGAGACATGTCTATCCTCAAGACCCCCAGGTTGACTCTATCCTGTCCTGTGTTGCAGAAAGAAACTGCCCTCAAGCCGAAGTCCAGGAGCTGCAGAACTGAAGACCCGGACGTGGAGAAGATGGTCCGAAGCAACCAGGTCTGGATCTGGACCCTAGTGGTCTGTAGAGGACCTGCAGGTCAGGATCTGGATCCTAGTGGTCTGTAGAGGACCTGCAGGTCTGGATCTGGATCCTAGTGGTCTGTAGAGGACCTGCAGGTCTGGATCTGGACCCTAGTGGTCTGTAGAGGACCTGCAGGTCTGGATCTGGACCCTAGTGGTCTGTAGAGGACCTGCAGGTCTGGATCTGGACTCTAGTGGTCTGTAGAGGACCTGCAGGTCTGGATCTGGACTCTAGTGGTCTGTAGTGGTCCAGTTCCTGGTCTAAGGTCTGGTCCTGGTTCTGGTCCCCCAGGTCTCCCGGCTGAACTCGTCCTCCCTCCTGCTGTGGTTGAGGAACCGGGGCGTCTCCGTCGGGGCCAAAACCCGGAAGGAGGAGCTGCTGAGGAAGGTGCAGAGCTGCCTGGCCGAACCCTGAGGCCCCCGGGGCCCTCAGGAACTGTCAGGGCCCCCGAGGCCCCCGGGGGCCCCTCAGGAACTGTCAGGGCCCCCGAGGCCCCCGGGGGCCCCTCAGGAACTGTCAGGACCCCTGAGGCCCCCGGGGGCCCCTCAGGAACTGTCAGGACCCCTGAGGCCCCCGGGGGCCCCTCAGGAACTGTCAGGGCCCCCCAGGACCCCTCAGGACCTCCGAGGCCCCCCCAGGTGAGAAGGTCCAGAAGGTCCAGCAGGTCCGGGTTCCGGGGTCTCCACCTCCAGCCTCCAGCAGCTTGTTCCAGGTTTGAAGGTTCCACCGTGTTCAGCATCTGTCCAGCTGTTGACTTATGACTAATATTAATGTTCACTAATATTAATATTCACCAATATTAATGTTCACTAATATTAATGTTCACCAATATTAATGTTCACTAATATTAATGTTCATGAATGTTAATGTTCACTTGTATTTAAGTTCACTTTATTTAAGTTCACTTATATTAATGTTCGCGAATATTTAAGTTCACTTGTATTTTATATGTAAGTTCACTAATATTAAAGTTTACTATTATTTAAGTTCACTTGTATTTAATTTCACTTATGTTTAAGTTCACAAGATCCCTTATAATTAAGTTAACTTATAGTTAAGTTCACTTATATTTAAGTTCGCTTATAATTAAGTTAACTTATAGTTAAGTTCCATTATAGTTAAGTTCCATTATAGTTAAGTTCCATTATAGTTAAGTTCCATTATAGTTAAGTTCCATTATAGTTAAGTTCCATTATAGTTAAGTTCCATTATAGTTAAGTTCACTTATAGTTAAGTTCGCTTATAATTAAGTTCACTTATATTTAAGTTCGCTTATAATTAAGTTAACTTATAGTTAAGTTCCATTATAGTTAAGTTCACTTATATTTAAGTTCACTTATATTTAAGTTCACTTATATTTAAGTTCGCTTATAATTAAGTTAACTTATAGTTAAGTTCCATTATAGTTAAGTTCCATTATAGTTAATTTCACTTATATGTAAGTTCACTTATAGTTAAGTTCACTTATATTTAAGTTCACTTATATTTAAGTTCACTTATATTTAAGTTCGCTTATAATTAAGTTAACTTATATTTAAGTTCACTTATAGTTAAGTTTACTTATAGTTAAGTTCACTTATATGTAAGTTCACTTATAGTTAATTTCACTTATATGTAAGTTCACTTATAGTTAAGTTCACTTATAGTTAAGTTCCATTATATTTAAGTTCACTTATATTTAAGTTCACTTATATTTAAGTTCACTTATAGTTAAGTTCCATTATATTTAAGTTCACTTATATTTAAGTTCACTTATAGTTAAGTTCCATTATAGTTAAGTTCACTTATATTTAAGTTAACTTATGTTTAAGTTCACTTATGTGTAAGTTCACTAATATTAAATTTTACTATTATTTAAGTTCACGTATATTTAAGTTAATTTATATTTAAGTTCACTATATTTAAAGGGGACCTATTATGTAAAAAAGGTTTTTTCTTGCTTTAACATTTATAAAGTCTCAGCCTGCCAACTCAGAGAAAGAGGAAACAACCAAATTCTGTAATTAATAT